>NC_068365.1:5512562-5594625 GCF_020536995.1 Dreissena polymorpha | reverse complement strand
ATATAATCTTGACCACCAAGCAGCCCCAAATTGTTTATACAGATTGAGGCTGCCTGACTGGTCACTAGTAAACGGAGCTCCGCATACAGTTTGAGGCTGCTGGCCGGGTCACTTTTTTGCAGTTGGAGTTGGACCCAAAGCAGTTTTCTAACCGAAAATGTTCGTCCAGTGTTCGATCAGTGTGACATGTATTATCAACGATTTAACATCAAACAATGTTTCAATGTTCAAAGTTCACACTGATAACTTCGTCCATAACTAACGGCCGCACTGGTAAATTGGCCAAGATTCACACAGTTCGAAAAACCGTTCGGCGAACCTATTTCGCTTTTCGAGTTATGTAAACTCGAAACACCTGCATTAGATATGATCGCTATGGGGAAACCGGCTTTATGCATGTGCGTAAAGCGTCGTCCCAGATTATCCTGTGCAACCGCTCATGCATTAAGCCATGTTTCCTTTCATGCGACCCTATTATATCTATATCTCAGCTGTCACGAAATGCTTACCAGTAAGTACTGCATCACACAATTCATTTGAAAGACAAAATGAGCCTCACTATGGGAAAAAGGGCTACGCATGTGCATGTCCTTTCAAACGCAGTGGTTTGGTATAAACGCTTCTCACCAAGGCGATCCGGGCTCAATCCCAGACTCATTTTTGGCATAACGCGAGTAATTTAGTTTCTTTACTATAGTATTTACGTTTTTATAATGCAAAACTGTTTGAAAGAATTAAGAACATGATATTGAGCGATATATGCGGAATGTTATGTCCGTATATTTTTAACCATAACATTGATGAAAGTTAAAAAAAAATACTTAAAAATTTAACAAACAGATGTTTAAATCTATATGCCTATGACCACGCTGATCACGAATTCGTTGGATTTTAAAATATCTAAAGCCGTTCAAACGTTATCCATTTAAAAAAAAAAATCAAAAATACATATGTATCATATAATACACCATTTTTTTTAAATAAAACATAAACAGTTTATAGTGTTGTTTAAAAGTTTGAAAAAAAAAAATGAAAAAAGAAAAAAGAAAAAGTTATAATCACAAACATATTTGCATAAGCACCCTTTCATAGACCGTCCCATTTTACTGTCACAATTGAAAATAACGCTCGCTCGCTCTCATCGTTCGCTCCATCGAAATCAAACAAGTACTGATAGTGAAATCTAGAAGAATTTGACTCGCTGAGATCCGAATCCGTTGTTGATTTTCCGATATCTTGATCCGAAAAGGAATATTGAGTTTAAATGGTAAAATTGTAAATTTGATAAGAATGCGCATACTTTTAACAGAAGCTCAAAATCCAGTATACCGTAAAATCCGTGATAAATAAAACAATCAGATAGTCCAATCGATGTGATTTGTCTACCTGAACCCGATTCCGGTGCTACTTTTCCGATATAGTGAACCGTTAAAGAATTTTTATGTTAAATGGTGCCGTGTCGATAAGAATGCAGCAACCTTTTGAAGTAACATTACTACATCAAAATCAACGAAAATTTCGTACACTAGTTTGGTAAAATAAACTTAATCAATTAAAAATCAGTGTTCCTTGTGGCAATTGCCGAAATTTCAGCGCCAGGTATGGTAAAATAGATGTCGGTAGATACCAAAAATGGCTCGTTTTTATTATTGTTTTGCATATTTAATTCCATTTAATTTCCCGCAACGATATCTATTCATACGACACATGAACGCTAACATGGTGTTCGTGTTCGTAATGAAATAGATATATTCGCGGGGAATAATGCCTTAAAGAAAGAATACATTTTAAATAGATGCATACTAATCACTCATTTAGTCACTCATTCAGTCACTCACCGCAATCACTCACCTTCTCCGCACTTACAGTCACTCACTCAGTCATCACTCAATCACACAGTCACTCACTCAGTCATCAGTCATTTATTTCTCGGATCAAGATTTTGGTATTAATTATCGGATACAGTTAGCCCTTAAATAATAGTGTAAGTTCGTTCGCACTTTTGTGTTTGAAAAGTCTTTCGCTTAGCTCAAGGCAAGATTGATAACAACAGGTGAGTGTCTGTAATATTAATACACTGATGTGTGTATTAATTTTCATATTTTCAGTATAAAACCATGGTCGATGTCGAAATAATACGCTAATCTTTCTTTAAACAATTCAATTAGTCTGTCCTTAGTTATTTAAATAAGGCATTCGCAGAGGATTCTCGTTACATACCAGTCTTGATATTTAATCTATATAAACTAATAATTGTAAAAAAATACGGTTTAAATTGTAAAAAAATACGGTATTTTAGAACTTTTCTTTTTTCGTCAATCGCGGTTGACTGTCCCTTTAAATGACCACCATCAGAAAACGGCGCTTCGCGTGTATCGTCCGTCTCCAAACCTCAAATGTAAGGGTCACACTTTAAGTTTAAATAAAAGTTAAATGTAACCATAAACAGCTTGCCTTTTATAATAATGGAGTTGTGGGGAAAAGGTTGAATGAAGAGGTGTCCGTGCCATATAGAGTTGTAATTGAATGACATACTACACATATTAAACTAGTACTCTCAATTTGTCCTTTGTGTGTGTAATTACACTGTTTATATGAATAGTTTCACAGCGCACTTGTGAATCATGTTTGCATTGCGCTAAATAGAAAACCGTTCTTGACAAATAGCATTCATTCATAGCTCAAATGGATCTTAGCTCAATTGTGTGTGTGTGGGGGGGGGGGGGGGGAGGGGGTGCGCGTGTGTGTGTGTTTTCGAAAGATGTTTTTACTATGTCTTGATATTAAATTAGAAGCACTCAGCAGTAAAGAGTGTTCGTAGTTGCTTTCAAGATTATGCGAGCCATACGACTTTAAATGCATCCCTTGAGTTTAAAATAATATTTTCCATAAATACGGATCTTATTCTATAAGTACTGTAAACATTCTCCCTTATATTCTTCCTCAGTGCCATTTCATTCAACACAATCACCTTTCTCAGAAAGTACAATAGCATTCGCAGGCGGCTGTCGTTTGGATTGCTATAAGAAATAATTCGATGTACGATGTGAGTCTAAATTGAGTTTTAGTGCAGATACGTTCATACGACACAAATACACTATTTTGTTTTACGGATCATTTCGGCTTAGAGGACTCACCAGTCATGTAAAAATATGGAATATGATATATATATTTTTTTATAAACAACTGGAAGCAAGATGGGTTGCATATAATTGGTCAGTAAACCGTTTTTAAAATAAAAATTACATCATTTTTGTTTAATTTGTTTTTGTTTTCATTCATTGGTTTCAAGAGTAGTCTTGGTCTGGATTTAATATATCAAGTGTATATCAGTTTAATTATTTCCGAAACGTTATCTTGCTTTTAATACAACTAACTTTATATTTCATCATAAAACAATACATTTAATATCTTGCATTAATGTTGTTGTTGTTTTTCAAATTGTAATTGTCTGATTAAACTAGAGCGGCCGTTGTCTGTTTAGAAATACCCCTCTTCCACAAGCATCTTTGCTTCAGGGCGTTGGCAGGTCAGTTTAATATCTGGTTTTCCAACAATGCAATCTGACTGCTTACGAGGCTTTGTCTCGCTACCTCGTATACTAGTAACGACATGCTTAGAATACAATTTCTGCATTATCATTCCCAAGTACAATAACGTACGCGTATGAGACCATATATAAATATGAGTAATGTTCTGAGAAAACTGGGCATAATGCATGTGCGTAAAGTGTCGTCCCAGATTTGCCTGTGCAGTCCGCACAGGCTAATCAGGGACGACACTTTCCGCCTAAATTAGATTTTTGTTAATTAGAGGCTTCTTTTTAACGAAAAATAACATAAAAGCGGAAAGTGCTGTCCATGATAAGCCTGTGCAAACTGCACAGGCTAATCTGGGATGACACTTTATGCACATACATTAAGCCCCGTTTTTTTCAGAACGCGTCTCATATAAGCACAATATCAAGGCAACATTTCATCCCAACAACGAATGGACAAACTCATATGTTGATCAGAAACGTGTACACATCAAGCTTTTGTTCCCGTTCAGGTGACGAGCTGGGCTTCTATTGCCGGAAATGCGCCATTCCGATCTGGTTGACAACGTGTTATAAAGACTGACAGCGCCTTATACTGGTTGACAACGTGTTATAAAGACTGACAGCGCCTTATACTGGTTGACAACGTGTTATAACGACTGACAACGCCTTATACTGGTTGACAACGTGTTATAGCGACTGACAACGCCTTATACTGGTTGACAACGTGTTATAGCGACTGACAGCGCCTTATACTGGTTGACAACGTGTTATAAAGACTGACAGCGCCTTATACTGGTTGACAACGTGTTATAGCGACTGACAACGCCTTATACTGATTGACAACGTGTTATAGCGACTGACAACGCCTTATACTGGTTGACAAAGTGTTATAAAGACTGACAGCGCCTTATACTGGTTGACAACGTGTAATAGCGACTGACAACGCCTTATACTGGTTTACAACGTGTTATAAAGACTGACAGCGCCTTATGCTGGTTAACAACGTGTTATAGCGACTGACAGCGCCGTATTCTGGTTGACAACGTGTTATAGCGACTGAAAGCGCCTTATACTGGTTGACAACGTGTTATAAAGACTGACAGCGCCTTATACTGGTTGACAACGTGTTATAGCGACTGACAACGCCTTATACTGATTGACAACGTGTTATAGCGACTGACAACGCCTTATACTGGTTGACAAAGTGTTATAAAGACTGACAGTGCCTTATACTGGTTGACAACGTGTAATAGCGACTGACAACGCCTTATACTGGTTGACAACGTGTTATAAAGACTGACAGCGCCTTAAACTGGTTAACAACGTGTTATAGCGACTGACAGCGCCGTATTCTGGTTGACAACGTGTTATAGCGACTGAAAGCGCCTTATACTGGTTGACAACGTGTTATAAAGACTGACAGCGCCTTATACTGGTTGACAACGTGTTATAGCGACTGACAGCGCCTTATACTGGTTGACAACGTGTTATAAAGACTGACAACGCCTTATACTGGTTGACAACGTGTTATAGCGACTGACAGCGCCTTATTCTGGTTGACAACGTGTTATAGCGACTGACAACGCCTTATACTGGTTGACAACGTGTTATAAAGACTGACAGCGCCTTATACTGGTTGACAACGTGTTATAGCGACTGAAAACGCCTTATACTGATTGACAACGTGTTATAGCGACTGACAACGCCTTATACTGGTTGACAACATGTTATAAAGACTGACAGCGCCTTATATTGGTAGAAAACGTGTTATAGCGACTGACAACGCCTTATACTGGTTGACAACGTGTTATAGCGACTGACAACGCCTTATACTGGTTGACAAAGTGTTATAAAGACTGACAGCGCCTTATACTGGTTGACAACGTGTTATAGCGACTGACAACGCCTTATACTGGTTGACAACGTGTTATAAAGACTGACAGAGCCTTATACTGGTTGAAAACGTGTTATAGCGACCGACAACGCCTTATACTGGTTGACGTGTTATAGCGACTGACAGCGCCGAATAATGACTGACAACATTTTAAAGCTACTGACAATGTCTAATAATGGCTGACCACGTATTATAGCGACTGACAATGCCTTATAATGACTGACCACGTTTTATAGCGACTGACAACGCATAATAATGGCTGACATCGTGTTATAAAGACGGACAGCGCCTTATAGTGGTTGACAACGTGTTATAGCGACTGACAACGCCTTATACTGGTTGACAACGTGTTATAGCGACTGACATCGCCTTATACTGGTTGACAACGTGTTATAGCGACTGACAGCGCCTTATACTGGTTAACAACGTGTTAAAGCGACTGACAACGCCTTATACTGGTTGACAACGTGTTATAAAGACTGACAACGCCTTATACTGGTTGACAACGTGTTATAGCGACTGACAACGCCTTATACGCATTATTCGGCGCTGTCAGACTTTATAACACGTTGTCAACCAGTATAAGGCGTTGTCAGTCGCTATAACACGTTGTCAACCAGTATAAGGCGTTGTCAGTCTTTATAACACGTTGTCAACCAGTATAAGGCGCTGTCAGTCTTTATAGCACGTTGTCAACCAGTATAAGGCGCTGTCAGTCTTTATAACACGTTGTCAACCAGTATAAGGCGCTGTCAGTCGCTATAACACGTTGTCAACCAATATAAGGCGTTGTCAATCGCTATAACACGTTGTCAACCAGTATAAGGCGCTGTCAGTCGCTATAACACGTTTTCAACCAGTTTAAGGCGCTGTCAACCAGTATAAGGCGCTATCAGTTTTTATAACACGTTGTCAACCAGTATAAGGCGCTGTCAGTCTTTATAACACGTTGTCAACCAGTATAAGGCGCTGTCAGTCGTTATAACACGTTGTCAATCAGTATAAGGCGTTGTCAGTCGCTATAACACTTTCCGCTTTAATGGTAGTTTTTGTTAAATGAAGTCTCTTTACACTCTGTTTTCCCACAACGATGCTCATTATTCTGGAGTTTATTATGCCTATATGGGACAAAGAAATGGTACCCTTTCCGAAAGATTCAATTTAAAGCTTTCTATACTTGTGATTTTCCCCAAAGCGCTTTTTCCATACCGAATTACTTCCGGGAAATTACGTGTCAATATGTTTTAAGTCTCACACCAGTGATCTACCGCATGGATTGCCAGAAACTCGTGTCAGAAAATTACCCGCATTCAAGTCTACAGACCAATTTGGAACGTAGGTTAACTGAATGATGTGTGTGCTTTGTTTCAGATTCACTTTTAACCGTTCTTTAGTTACAAATATTAAATATTGAATATGATCCGCGTCGCGCGAAAAGGTGTCGCATGCGATAGACGGACAGCGCAGCTCCAGATCAGCCTGCACATTCGCGCAGTCTTGTGGGCTATCATGTCCGCTATAAAGTATCGCAAGGTCTCCTGGTCTTAGCGGACAGAGTTACCCCCGATTTACTGCCCAATGTGCGATCTCGACAGTGCTTTTTACATATTGAAAGCTACTTAGACCTTGAGCCGTGTTATAAAAACACTGAGCTCAATGCATGCATGTAAAGTGTCGTCACTGATTAGCATGTGCAGTCCGCAAAGGCTAATCTGGGACGACACTTTTCGCTTTTATGGCATTTTTCTTTGAAAGGAAGCTATTCTGTAAGAAAATGCATTATAGGCGGAAAGTGTCGTACAATTATATCTGTGACGTCACAAAACATGCTTTTATCAACATGGTTACTTCAAACACATGTGATGTTACTGACGTTCTAAAAGTGAAATAATGTTGACTGACATAGGTTAAAATGATCTTATTTAATTTGCTTTGTACGGTTATTATTGAAAATATGTTATTGAATTTTATATGAATATATATTATATATAATTTGTAAACTGCTCGATGTATTTGTTTTAAGAATAAGTTAATGCTAAAGCTCCTTCATAGTTAAACATACGCCTTTTTAGTGTGAGTAAAACGTTAAGTCGTAACTTCAGCTCCACGTCTGACGGCCCCGTGCATGTCTGACAATCAGTCCTGTCTTAAACCTCATAAATGACGTGGTTTCTTGGCATGACCGACATAACGCAGATCCTGAGGAGACAGGACAGTATACATGGTCGATCCTACTACCGGTGACTTTCCAACCTTCCGCAGGCATAACAATGTTTTGTACCACAACATACTGATTGGCTGTTTTTCTTGTTTCGATAGTTGCAAAAAAAAATCAACAAATGAGATAATGAAACAAGTGTCGTTAGCTAAAATTCATCCTCATATCTTGTGTATCAATAGATTCAGTGTCTGTTGTATGCATATGTTTGTTAAGTTTTGAATCAGTTTCAATCAGCCTCGCTGTATAAACAGTATCATCAAAATAAACTGAAATCAGAAATATAACGTCACTTATTGATAAGAATTACCATGTCGCGTCTCATACGATTTCAGAGATACTACTTGCATTGAGTAATATGGTATAAGATTCAGGAAATCGCCCAATACGAGAGCATTTCTTGAAATATCATTGAACATGTAGGAAAACCATTACCGTTTGTATACATATAAATTATGGACAATAACAAGTTGTTCTTTAGTTCTCAAACAATGCTCGAAATAGTTCATGTTAATCACATAAGCCTCGTTCTGGGGAAAATGGGCTCAATGCATGTGTGTGAAATATAATTCCAGATTAGCCTGTGCAACCCCGCACACACTTATCATTGAATACACATTCTGCTTGTAGGCAATTTTGTGTTTGTTGTAAGTCATTTCTAAACGAAAATCCTGTTTACGCGATAAGTGTTGTCCCTGATTAGCCTGTGCATACTGCACAGGCTAATCTAGATCACACTTTACGCACATGCATTCAGCCGCATTTTCCCAGAGAGGCTCATATCATGGTGTATGGGTGTGTTCTGTTCATCTACAGTGCTTGGTATAACATGCACCCTATGCCTTCACATCTTAGTTATCTTTAGAACAAGAAATTGAATCCCACAATGCAAAACTGATGACACAAAAGGATGCAATGTGACATCATTGTCATAAATCGTGCAATGTTAAAATAACGTAAAAAAATGTTAACCACCATGAGACGTGTTGCATGTGACGCCAGTCTTCCTACCACAAAGATCAATGACACTCAGAGGTAAAAGTTCATTTCAAAATTGGTAATAAAACAGATTGTCCGGACTGTAATTTGACACAGAAGAAATGCATGGAGCTTGCATGGAGCTGGTATCATTTGGTTTTCAACAGTATGTCAGTCATATCATGTTGTCATTTAATCTACATGCCCGCACACTTTTCCTGCGTTAGCTGGTGTACTTCTACATATTTATGCATATAGTGGACAAATGCAAACTAGAGAGGTAGTTGGGCCAGGCCGAACAAATAATTGCATGACAAGTCACCACACAAATTTTCTGCGTGGCAGTCCAGCATTCTATAAACTAATCTGTTCGGCTGTGTCATTTTAAGTACAAATTTTTCTAAATGAAAATAGTTTTTTACTACATCAGTAGACGAGACTCAAAAAGACTCCAGCACCCGATGTTTAACTTGCGGTTAAGTCGGTAACATGTTGGTAACTTGTCTTTATAAAGTACAAGTACCATAATTAAAGCCAACTTTAAACAGTGCAATATTATACAAATGCCCACATACATGGCACACCACCGTCAAATACATACATACTTCACACACGCTATACTCTACAATACATGTAGAAGAACTGAATGGATTGTACCAAATGCTGAAGTCCCATGCCAACTTATGGCTAACACTACCATCAACTTGTATTTGGGCTGGTATTCTGTAAAATGTGTTTATATTTGCAAATTAATGGTGCGTTGTTAATGGAATATTCAAAACATTTATTCATAAGCTTTTACTAAATGCAAATACACAAACAATAACACAAAACATTCTTTTTACATTTATTTGTTGTGTATGAAGAATAAAAGTTTGATTTTAATGGACCACAAGACAAAAGCAATATGATGTCAATTTCGTAATCTAAAGTTATCTTTTACACAAAAACATCAATGTTGTATACTAGCATTAATCTATTTATGCCTGGTGGACTCACCCATCCTAAATTGGATTAATTTATTTACAAAATTAGGGATGTCTAGTATATTTATTTCTATATTAAGAATATTTCTTACAGAAATTCCTTTAAGCAAACAGCGCAGACCCAGATGAGACGCCACATCATGTGGCGTCTCATCTGGGTCTACGCTGTTTGCCATGGCATTTTTTCTAGGCGCTAGGCATAAATGGGTTAAACACACAGCAACCACTGATACTGATATAATCTATGGACCGTTCTTACAGCACAAAGCACCACTCATTTAACATAGGCCTGGTCAATGAATCAGCAAAGCCAGAAAAATAACTTCCGGTATTGCTAAAATACATCTGCAATTTTCACATTTGCGGTGCTGTCATAATACAATTCATTATTTAAAAGCAATATCAGGCCAATGTGCTAAGCAGCATTTCAGTATTTTCAGATTGTTTCACATGATACCGCATTGAAAATGAACATTTTTCTTTTCCTAATCACAAAACGTCACATTTTGTAACAAAAAAAATATCATGAAAACTTAGTAACAAATTAAATATGTAATGTATTTTTATTTATTCAAATACTACTATTGAATAAAACAAAGCTGCTTCCTACTTTGGAATACATATTTTTGTGCCAAAACCGCCAAGCTGGTGTGAGCTTGTGTTAAGAACCTGGTGATCTAACTCACATGTTTCTATTCCAGTTATATAATCACCAGCACTGGACGATGTATTACATTCTGTTGCAATGTTCTGTACATGTGTATACGTGAGACAGGCTGTTACGAAGTTTTCTCATCAGTTTTTGGAGCATCCTTACTTTCCTCAAAAGAACTTTCAGTCTTTGCAGATTCAGATCCTTGAAAAGAGGCACAAAATACCACAATGTTAGTTTTCATATTAATAGGTGGCATGATCAACAGGTGTATATTTCAAACAAATGGAAAAGGAAATGTCAATTTTCACAACATTTCAAGAATTTCAATTTCAAAATATTTATTTTTATATTTTCTCTATTTCAACATGACAGCACATATGATGTATAATACTGTAAATTATTTTCTACATAATATGGAACACCTAAAGGATTATAAATATTTATTTACAGACTGCAAATCCATTTATATTTGTTGAAAGAAAACTTCTTTTTTATTTATTTTGCTACACTTTTCTGCAATTAATGCTTGGTGTCATTACACAAGATGAACACAAATTGTTGTCAGAATAAACAGACAAATAAATGGGTCTAACCCAAAGGTGAAGTTGAAGTAACCAAGCGTTAAGTAAAACTATTTGTATTCAATAAGCAAATTACCAAACTAATGACCAGGGCAAATAAGAGAAGGTGCAAATATAAAATGCACATCAGTGTATTTTTTTATGATTAGGGGAATGGGTCCAGGCCTCTTCCGATTGGGAAAAATCGCAGCATGTTAACTAAAATTGGGAAATTTGTGTTATTATTGTTTTGCTAACAAATGCTTCAAAATTGAGAATAAAAGCGCTTTCAATATAGTATTTCCTAAAGTTCATCTTATAAGAGCTGGATGGGAACTAAAGGTTGACATGTAAAGGAAACAAACACTTTAAATTGGGAATGTTAAGGTCCCTTTTTGGAAAAATATATACTTTTCACCATTGGGAATGGGGCTGAATACGGGCCCCGCATTTGAACCAACAAAAAACACACTGAACATATAATATGAAGTACAGATAACGTTATTAGCCCATGCACAAGCTTTCAAGTGTAGAGTTACCTTTCTTCTCATCTTCAGAGTTGCCAGACTTGTCTTTGTCCTCTCTGCAAACATACCAGAGAAATGGATAACAAGTGGGCAAACCAGAGTCAACATAGCTGCAACACAGGGCTTATGCCAAAATGGGTCTTATTTCATTCGTCAAATTAGCACATTGCTACAAAATTCAAAATGTGCAGTTTCATGAGAACGCCGCTTTGAATTTTTTTTTTTTACCTTACACCTTGAAGCATGACCTTGACCTTGAACTCCCACCACTCAAAATGTGCAGCTTCATGAGATACACATGCATGCCAAATATCAAGTTTCTATCTTCAATAATGCATCAGTTATGGCCAACGTTTAAGTTTTTCCGGACGGACGGACAGACATAAACACATACTGACATACTGACGGACAGTTCAACTGCTATATGCCGCCCTACCGGGGGCATAAAAATTGCATTTGGCTACAACTTTTTCTTCATAAAACCTGCCAAAACCAGCAAAAGTGTGTTGGATTTTTATGTCCTACGCTAAATTTGGCTCAAGACAATTTTAAGCCCGGTGGAGCCCAGCTGAGCAAAGCTTGTACAAATAACATGACTGGTACAAATGAGTCTGCAACATCGCTCTTGAATATGACTGGTAAATGTAACAGGCTTTCCACTTATGTGATCGACAATTATAAACGAACATACATTTTAGGCTGCATTACATTTCACAAGTTTGAGAAATTGGAAGTCTGTGGGTCAAAACTGCAATGGGTGAAACAAGAGATATTACAAAATGTACTTAAAGAATGAGCAATCATGTTTTCAATAGACTAATGCTACTGCAAACTGCAAAAGTTCACTTACCCTGATTCCTTTGACTCCTTAGCATTGTCATTACTGTCTCCCTCCTTCTTTACTTCCTTCTTCTCTCCTTCTTTCCCTTCCCCTGCAGACACAGACGCATCAGTCACAACATACAGTACAATGCAAGTTGAAGAACGCATCAGTCACAACATACAGTACAATTCAAGTTGAAGAACGCATCAGTCACAACATACAGTACAATGCAAGTTGAAGAACGCATCAGTCACAACATAAAGTACAATGCAAGTTGAAGAACGCGTCAGTCACAACATACAGTACAATGCAAGTTGAAGAACGCATCAGTCACAACATACAGTACAATGCAAGTTGAAGAACGCATCAGTCACAACATACAGTACAATTCAAGTTGAAGAACGCATCAGTCACAACATACAGTACAATGCAAGTTGAAGAACGCATCAGTCACAACATACAGTACAATGCAAGTTGAAGAACGCATCAGTCACAACATACAGAACAATGCAAGTTAAAGAACGCAACAGTCACAACATACAGTACAATGCAAGTTGAAGAACGCATCAGTAACAACATAAAGTACAATGCAAGTTGAAGAACGCGTCAGTCACAACATACAGTACAATGCAAGTTGAAGAACAGGTCAGTCACAACATACAGTACAATGCAAGTTGAAGAACGCATCAGCCACAACATACAGTACAATGCAAGTTGAAGAACGCGTCAGTCACAACATACAGTACAATGCAAGTTGAAGAACGCGTCAGTCACAACATACAGTACAATGCAAGTTGAAGAACAGGTTAGTTACAACATACAGTACAATGCAAGTTGAAGAACGCGTCAGTCACAACATACAGTACAATGCAAGTTGAAGAAAGCGTCAGTCACAACATACAGTACAATGCAAGTAGAAGAACACGTCAGTCACAACATACAGTACAATGCAAGTTGAAGAACGCGTCAGTCACAACATACAGTACAATGCAAGTTGAAGAACGCGTCAGTCACAACATACAGTACAATACAAGTTGAAGAACGCGTCAGTCACAACATACAGTACAATGCAAGTTGAAGAACGCGTCAGTCACAACATACAGTACAATGCAAGTTGAAGAACGCGTCAGTCACAACATACAGTACAATGCAAGTTGAAGAACGCGTCAGTCACAACATACAGTACAATGCAAGTTGAACAACTATTTGGGGTCTGAGTTTACTACAGTGTTGATTGATTTATAAGACAATCCTTTGAAAAACCTGCATAGGCTTATTTTTTAATTCAATAAGAAATATGAATTATTAAATATGCTAAAATACAAAACATTTATACATTGTAGATACAGTATTATTACTAATTCAGGAGACATATCCCACGTTAGTGTAATTCCCCCGTTGAAAATATACACAAAACTATCCCCCCCCCCTCCCCAAAAAAGGCTGCATGTGTTCATTTAAGACGCAAACCGAGCCCAGAGCAGGGCATGGAGGATCATCTATACAGAAGCAATCATTTCCATGGTTTCACGGCATTGCACTGGGGTATTTGACAATGATTTAAATACCGAGAATTGGGAACACAAACAATACCTTTTGCCTGCTCTGCTTTTCGCTCCTCATCAGTTTTGGGTCGTTTGGGTTTCGGTTTGTGTGACATCCGGTCCCGTCTACCGCCCGACTCGTTTGGTCCTGACATTTCATCCTCAGAGTCCGAGAACTCTTCATCACAGTGTATCCTCTTGTCACTGGCGCGGACTGAAAACAAGAAGACCATCAGGAGGTATAACCAGCTTGAGTGGTATGGTGTTTGATAACCTTATTGATTAGCTAGAAAACATTGATTATATCATGAGCATGGTGAAAGAAATGAAGATGAAACCCAGATAAGTACAGACTACTGACTCTTAAGCAGCAATGAACAAATGAAATTTACAAATACCCCAAATACCAACAATAGTAAAAGTAAGTCGTGTTCTGAGAAAACTGGGCATTATGCATGTGCGTTAAGTATTGACCCAGATTATCCTGTGCAATCCGCACAGGCTAATCAGGGACGACACTTTTCGCTTTTATGACATTTTTCGTTTAAATGAAGTCTCTTCTTAGGCCAAAAAAAGGAGGTTCGTTTGGGGTCTCCTTGAAAAAAAAAAAAACAGAGTCGGTAGGTAGAGATCTGTTGTTGTTTTTTTTGTTTTGTTTTTTTTGTCTTTCGGGTACTACAATGGAAGGCTACTAAAGCTTATTATAACATGCTTTGTTTGCTTGATATTACATCTTATATGAACGAAAATGCCCGAATATTTTTTTTTTCCGACCCCAATACAAAGTTGAGGGTCGGCGCCATTTCGGGAGACACGGTCGGGAGACCCGAAACAAACCTTTTTTTGGACCTAGCAAAAATCCAATTTAGACGTAAAGTGTTGTCCCTGATTAGCCTAAGCAGACTGCACAGGCTAATCAGGGACAACACTTTACGCACATGCATTATGCCCAGTTTTCTCATAACGCGACTCAAGTCTGAGCCCCATTCTGGGAACACTGGGCTAATTACATATGCATAAAATGTCATCCAAGATTAGACTGTGCAGTCTGCGCAGGCTTATCATGAGCCAAACATTCTGCCAGAAAAGGATTCTCATTTAGAAGAGACTTGCTAAAAACCCAACATTCCATAATGGCGGAAATTGTCGTCCCAGATTTGTCTCTTTGGACTCATTATTCACTACAATTCCCATTAATTCCCATTCCAACTCAACTCACTGGAGACTCTACTGTCTGGATTATCCTTGTCCTCGTTATCACTCTCATCATTCAGGGCATCCTCTGGGATGGCTGCAGAGATAAATTCCAACATTATATGTCTGCATCATGCGAAAATGGGTCTTATGCCAAATGCAGCCAGCATAGCTCCAGATATATTGCACAATCACGCTGTCTGGTCTGGAGCTGCCCTGTCTGCTGATGAGACCATGATCAAACCTTTTGGACTTTATATCTCTTAACTAGACTATGCAAATATGCAGGCTAATTTGTAGCTACGCTGGGTACATTTTGCATACAGGTAATATATTTACTAAAAAATGTCTAAAAAGTCAGGTAAGGAAGGTTATAATTTGTGTGTGTTTTTTTTACTCACATATAAGTGAAATCAATCTTGAATGTGAATCTTGATGTGGTTTCATCAATTATTGTCCATTTAATAGCCAAAAGTTATGAAGTTGTGACTTTTAATGTTTCAAAGAACTCCACTGATTTCTCAGGGTATTGTCAAAATAATTGTGAATATAATTACTTTACAAGGTAATAAAGTTTTGGAAAACATTTGACTTAGTTTGTACTCTACTGAAACATTATCTAGCCAAACACTGTGAGCAAGTAGCAAAAAGTGCTTATTAAAAACAAAGCTCATTGTTGGTAACAATAATGACAACTGACAACCAATGACTATACCTGCCCACCATAAGTACTTATACCAATAACAAATCAGACTTCACCTATCCAAACTATCTACCTTGCATCTGTACTCCAGGGGCGTGGGGAAGCATACGGAGATTCTCAAATAGACGGGTCCTGTAACAGGCACAACAAACATCACACTACTGAGCTGTATGATAACACAACCTGTACCTAAGATATTGACTGATAGATGCTGATATTTAGCTAGACAAAGAACAAAATTATTGTTGTTAAAATACATCATAATTGGCAGATGATATATATTTTTTGCTGCATTTTTTGGTTTATCACACTTTTTTCAGTTGGTCTAATTTCCTTGTGGTTTAAATTCAAAAGCCCTCATGAAATACTTGAATTCCTTGTTATCTTGTTGAAACTCACCTGACCTATTTCAGTAATATGTAACCCACTTAAAGCATGCATGACATACATGAAGGTC
Organism: Dreissena polymorpha; assembly: GCF_020536995.1. Taxonomy (NCBI): domain Eukaryota; kingdom Metazoa; phylum Mollusca; class Bivalvia; order Myida; family Dreissenidae; genus Dreissena; species Dreissena polymorpha. The sequence goes on along the minus strand of NC_068365.1, from coordinate 5,578,545 downwards.
ATGTGACTCAATTGAGTCTCACATGACCTACTCAAACCCCCCATGACCTACTTGATTTTCTCCAGGTACTCTGTGGTGTTCTGGTTGGCCATGTTGGAGGGGCTGATATTCAGTTTGAAGTCGGGTCCATAGTACTCAAAGTAGTCGTTGTATGGCAACTCTGAAATATACCATCAACATTAACACATTGCTGGCTTTTACTAGAAACAAATAGAGGATATTTGTTAATGTCAGTGAAAGATCGTTGTTTATTTCACAAGTGATCATAGAAAATATATTTTCGCCACGAGTGAAAATATTATTTTTCTATGATCACGAGTGAAATAACAAACTATCTTACACTGACATGAACACATTTTCTGTTTATTTTATGCCCCTTTTTCAATAAAATAATTAACAGCTGTTTCCCTTTCACTGAAAAGTTATCATTTCTCCCGTGGCATGCCTCAATACATTTCAAAACACAAAATGACGTCATTAGTGTGACTCTTTTACTATGTAAATCAACGGTAAACAAGCATAAAATAAAGAGAAAATTTGTTGGATTCGGTGGGATGTTGATTTTAATTCACTCGTGATCATAGAAAATATACATAAAATTATTTATGATAATCTAAAAATAGAAAAAGGAGTTCCGAAAATTTGTTATTTTCATCACTGAAAATAACAATTTGTTTATTTTCACTCCTGTTATTTTACTGCAGAAATGACATATTTTATCATTAGGTATAAAAGAAAGCATACTATTATTAATAGTGAAGATCAATGTTGATCACATTCTAATATATTATTTGTATTTTGTCATATTATTATATTATATGAATGGGCATTACATAGATCTAAACAACCTATATAATTTAACAAGATGCTTCTGTCTTCTTTCTGACAGTCAAGACATTCATAGGAATATATTAATTTCCTCCTACCATTGGCCACCTCTACACCAAGAGCTATGGAGGTCTCATTGGTCCAGCAACGCGCCACGTTCCTGATGGTGTAGCCGCCACCCCCTAGGATCATCAGAGGCAGATTCCACTTCTTCATGAACTCAACAGCCTTCCCGTGACCTGAAGACGAGAACCAGCCACATACATGGTAATATAAAATACCAAGCAATGCCAGCCTGGTCAGAACCAGCCACATACATGGTAATAGGAAATACCAAGCAATGCCACAGTCTGGTCAGAACCAGCCACATACATGGTAATAGGAAATACCAAGCAATGCCACAGTCTGGTCAGAACCAGCCACATACATGGTAATAGGAAATACCAAGCAATGCCACAGTCTGGTCAGAACCAGCCACATACATGGTAATAGGAAATACCAAGCAATGCCACAGTCTGGTCAGAACCAGCCACATACCGGTACATGGTAATAGGAAATACCAAGCAATGCAATAGTTTGGTCAGAACCAGCCATATACATGGTAATAGGAAATACCAAGCAATGCCACAGTCTGGTCAGAACCAGCCACATACATGGTAATAGAAAATACCAAGCAATGCCAGCCTGGTCAGAACCAGCCACATACATGGTAATAGGAAATACCAAGCAATGCCAGTCTGGTCAGACCCAGCCACATACATGGTAATAGGAAATACCAAGCAATGCCACAGTCTGGTCAGAACCAGCCACATACATGGTAATAGGAAATACCAAGCAATGCCACAGTCTGGTCAGAACCAGCCACATACATGGTAATAGGAAATACCAAGCAATGCCACAGTCTGGTCAGAACCAGCCACATACATGGTAATAGGAAATACCAAGCAATGCCACAGTCTGGTCAGAACCAGCCATATACATGGTAATAGGAAATACCAAGCAATGCCAGTCTGGTCAGACCCAGCCACATACATGGTAATAGGAAATACCAAGCAATGCCACAGTCTGGTCAGAACCAGCCACATACATGGTAATAGAAAATACCAAGCAATGCCACAGTCTGGTCAGAACCAGCCACATACATGGTAATAGAAAATACCAAGCAATGCCACAGTCTGGTCAGAACCAGCCACATACATGGTAATAGGAAATACCAAGCAATGCCACAGTCTGGTCAGAACCAGCCACATACATGGTAATAGGAAATACCAAGCAATGCAATAGTTTGGTCAGAACCAGCCACACATGTTGTAAGATGAAACAGCCAGCAATACCAGTCTGTTCAAATAAAATATAGTAGCCTTGGTCAGGGAAAATCCATTTAGATTTTCTTGCTAAATGACGACATAAATTTTCAATTTCAAAATAAGTCTCTGCTGACCATTTATGATCCTTGAAACATTGAAACTTTGATTTCAATTAGATTTTTTTAATTTTAATTACAATTAAATATTCAGAAAAGGTAAATCTTAAGAATGGCTCGAGCCATTTAGCACTCGGCTTGATTGCCGCCTTATTCTTTTGGACAAAAATCTCCATGAGAAAATATCAATTGCTAACAATGTCATGTAATGAGGAAAGATCTGAAGAAAAGGCTGAATGACATGAAGAAGTAGATTTCTACTTATCCTCATTTGATTACACAGTCTTATCTAAAGATCATTCCACCCAGCCGCTCAAACATCTAAGTTGTCAAGCAATCTTGGCACTCAAATGGAGGAATACTTCAAAAAGACAGCAAGATAACACAACTGAGCTTAGTAAGAGTGGTGTGTAACCTTTGAGTGTGAGGTTGAAGCAGCCAAGCCTGTCCCCAGACAGAGAGTCCGCCCCACACTGTAGCACTATCACACTGGGCTGGTACATCTCCATCACCTTGTTGATCACCTGTAACATAGACATCAATGTGAGGTACAAGTTTTATGGAGATATGAAGATGGATATAACAGATTGCCTTCTAGAGATTTTAAAACGTTTTACAATAAACATATAAGTAAAACTATCTCAACTAGACTGTCATATTTTTGAATGGACAAAAACTGTCTTCTAGTTTGATTAACAAATGTTGTAGGTTCATCAGATAATAAAAACAGGCCCTGTGGTTGCATAATGGAATTAAAATGCAGAAATTATTTTACCCCCCCCCCCAAAAAAAAAAACCTATTCATATAAGACATAAGTGCAGTTTGTTTCTGATGACCAATGACTACAGCATTTCTGCACATACAGGATATGTGTCCATCAATTGTAGATGAAAATAAAGCAATTGTTGTCCAGTATTTAAAGCTATTAGGTACAAAGAAAAGAATCACACTTAATTAAATAACACATACCGGTTTGAAGATAGTCTCATAAGCGTCGTCATCAATGCCATCTCGCAGGGGGAAGTTAACTGCATAGTACTTTCCCTTGCCAGCTCCAATGTCCTAAGTAGGAGAATATCAGACATTAACAGTAAACAGAAAGTTTTATCACCATTTTTAGGATATTACCCATACTCGTGACATTGGGAATTACACTTCAATTTAATGTAAATTGGAAACAATAATTTTGTTCAGTTAAGAACTTCTGATCAATTATAAATAAAACTTATACAGATTTATTAAATGGATATAATAACTTCAAAACTATTTATTTCTACACTTAAACAGCTCTATTTCCAAACATGTGAAAATCAAACAATTCATTAGAAAAATTGGGACTGAGATTAGGAAAAAAGGTACTATTCAAACAGGTTTTGTATAAATAGTAATTATCAATGTGTGTAACTATTTCAGACTTGAAAAGGAGGAAATCAGCTTAAAAGAATTAAAATAACACCGCTGTAACCTGATCTCAGTGAAAATTGATATATGTGCATTTATAATCTTGAAAAATACAGAAAAATAAAGAAGACAATAAATATTTAGGTAATTAGTAATACTAACTCTGAGATCGCCAGTTCCTGGGAAGTACTCTCCATACTTATGGAATGACACGGTCATCACTCGGTCAGTCGTGTAGAACGCCTCCTCAACACCGTCGCCATGGTGAATGTCGATATCAATGTACAACACACGCTGGTGGTATCTACAACATGTTTGGATAGAGTAATGCATGGACTGACACATTGATATTATTTTTATCACCAAATCCAACAAGAAAAGGAAATTTTCACATTCAAGGCAAACAACTAAATATTATCCATGTTATTGGAAAAGTGGGCTTAATGCATATGCCTAAAGTATCATCCCAGATTAGCCTATGCAGTCTGCACAAATTAATCAGGGATCATTTTGGCCTACACTGCCTTTTTGTATAGGAAAAGAACATTTCTTTTAAAAGCGGAATGTTTCTTCCCTGATTAGCAAGTGCAAATTGCCCTGTTTCTTCCCTGATTAGCAAGTGCAAATTGCCCTGTTTCTTCCCTGATTAGCAAGTGCAAAATTGCCCTGTTTCTTCCCTGATTAGCAAGTGCAAATTGCCCTGTTTCTTCCCTGATTAGCAAGTGCAAATTGCCCTGTTTCTTCCCTGATTAGCAAGTGCAAATTGCCCTGTTTCTTCCCTGATTAGCAAGTGCAAATTGCCCTATTTCTTCCCTGATTAGCAAGTTGCAAATTGCCCAGGCTTATCTGGGATGGCACTTTAAGCACAAGCATTAAGCCCTATTTTGCCAGAGGGCAGCTTATATGGGTCCATATTAGCAATTGCACAATCACAATATGACTACAATAAAAATGGATTTAGACACGATTTTTCTCAGATTACTGCATATTTTATCCATATTTCTTATTTCCTTAATACAATTATAACATACCTGACTTTAAATCATTTGCTACAGCAATATTATAATTAAGTAACATTTTTTGGGTCTTTTATGAATTTAAAGAATTGGTTAATGAAGCTGTTTCAGTTATAAACCAAATTGAAACTTTAGCTGCATCAGCAAGACAGAATCCTTATATCCGTTATTAACCCTTTCAGTGCGGGAACCGTGGCGTCTCACTAGGATCCAAACTGTTTGCTATTCTGATAATATTCTTTGAAAAAAAAATCGAAGAAAATGCTAATTTTAGAAATTAAGCAGACAACATTTTAGCAGACGACAAATTTCCCAGCATGCAAAGGGTTAATGGCAATAAAATCAATATCCCATCTATGTGTAGAACCAAACTTGTGTCAGCAGAAAATAAACAGGAACAGCAGATTGTACCAATCAGATGTTTTCGTGCACTGTAACATTTATAGACAATAGACATATAAGATTATTTTTTTTAAAGGTGGCAATTAAATTTTCAAATTGTTCAATGTAATTGTTTTTGCTGCTTAATTACCAGGAACAGAAGTACTGAAACTAGCTGTGTGTGTGTGATGCAATATTTAAAGAAACATTTTTAACTAGCCTGTTAATAGGCCCTTGTTATTAAAACTAAAGACAGTTTAAACAAAATGGTTTTGAAAACAAAATATTTTCTCTTACTTGAGCAGTTCTAGGATGGCGAGGACGATGTCGTTGACGTAGCAGAACCCCGAGGCCTCTGACTTCTTGGCATGATGAAGACCGCCCGCCCAGTTCACAGCAATGTCTGCAGCCTGCTTGTTCAAACTTCACTGCTCCAGCTGTGCAGTACAAACATATGAACATGTGCAGTACAAACATATGAACATGTGCAGTACAAACATATGAACATGTGCAGTACAAACATATGAACATGTGCAGTACAAACATAGGAACATGTGCAGTACAAACATATGAACATGTGCAGTACAAACATAGGAACATGTGCAGTACAAACATATGAACATGTGCAGTACAAACATATGAACATGTGCAGTACAAACATAGGAACATGTGCAGTACAAACATAGGAACATGTGCAGTACAAACATAGAAACATGTGCAGTACAAACATAGAAACATGTGCAGTACAAACATATGAACATTTGCAGTACAAACATAGGAACATGTGCAGTACAAACATAGGAACATGTGCAGTACAAACATAGGAACATGTGCAGTACAAACATAGGAACATGTGCAGTACAAACATAGAAACATGTGCAGTACAAACATATGAACATGTGCAGTACAAACATAGGAACATGTGCAGTACAAACATATGAACATGTGCAGTACAAACATATGAACATGTGCAGTACAAACATAGGAACATGTGCAGTACAAACATATGAACATGTGCAGTACAAACATAGGAACATGTGCAGTACAAACATAGGAACATGTGCAGTACAAACATATGAACATGTGCAGTACAAACATATGAACATGTGCAGTACAAACATAGAAACATGTGCAGTACAAACATATGAACATGTGCAGTACAAACATAGGAACTGTGCAGTACAAACATAGAAACATGTGCAGTACAACATATGAACATGTGCAGTACAAACATAGGAACATGTGCAGTACAAACATATGAACATGTGCAGTACAAACATATGAACATGTGCAGTACAAACATAGGAACATGTGCAGTACAAACATAGGAACATGTGCAGTACAAACATAGGAACATGTGCAGTACAAACATAGGAACATGTGCAGTACAAACATATGAACATGTGCAGTACAAACATATGAACATGTGCAGTACAAACATAGGAACATGTGCAGGACAAAACATATGAACATGTGCCAGTACAAACATATGAACATGTGCAGTACAAACATAGGAACATGTGCAGTACAACATATGACAGTGCAGTACAAACATAGGAACATGTGCAGTACAAACATAGGAACTGTGCAGTACAAACATAGGGAACATGTGCAGTACAAACATAGGAACAGGTACAGTACAGCAGCATAGGACATGTGCAGTACAACATAGGGAACTGTGCAGTACAAACATAGGAAACATGTGCAATATGAGCCATTGGTACAAATAAACACATTTGGCTCAAAAAATACATTTTGCAACAACTTTTCAGAGCTCCAGATAAGGTTTTGTGAATTCTTAAATTACTACCAGATTTTCAAAAAGAATTCTTAACTCTGAAATTTTATTTCTTACGTTACTACTAATGTTGGAAAACAATTCTTATTTTTTCTGATGACCTAAAAAATAAAATAATAATGATTATTTTCATGCAAAAAAAATCAAAATAAACTACTAGCAACTTTATTTATACGAGTTCAACAGTGTCTTTTCAGTATTATACAATTTTATTTTTCCAATACCTTCATATGCCCAAACTGTGTTTAGATTGCATGCCTTAGATGAATTTTTACATATTTCACATTTAAAACGGGTCTCCCCTTCAATCTTTTCAACGATTAGCCACGGGGACTTGTCCCTTCCACTCGCTCATGTTTTTCTTGTGTGTTTAAGTTTGGACCCGTCGTGTCGCGTTTTTGTTTAGCTTTTCCGACTGTGTCGGCAACTGAACATACAACATCGTATAAGATATTTTCTATAATGTCTTTCTAAACATTAACTTCGGCTCACTTTGCGTACAAATGTTAAAAGCGTGTTTTGTGGACGCTTTGCAGTTTTTTAGGACGCTTTCTGGGCGCCGCCATTGTTTTTTGACAGATAGACTGTATACGCCGCTTTATTGGAAAAAATGCGCTTTGTTAAACAAACCCGATAACCATTCTATATAAGCACCGCAAAGATCTTTAATACGCGAAAAGAACTCAATAAAAATCGATACGAACCGATGTAAAAAATAATATTCGTAACTTGATTTTGTAATTCTTAATGGTACGACAGGATTTTAAAATAAATACGTAACGGACTTGAAAATAATTCGTAATTACGAAAATACGACCCTTATCTGGAGCTCTGACTTTTTTGTTGTACAAAACCCCCATAAAACAGTTAAAATGTGAAGAATTTATGTGTTCTGCGGTGAATTTGGCTAATGAAAATTTTGTGCCAGCAAGAGCCCTGTACAAATGAAATGTGCAGCACAAACATATGAACATGTGCAATACAAAAAGATAAACATGATCTCACCAAACATATGAACATGACTTAAGCAGTACAAACATACATGTATGAACATGATCTGTACATACATATGTGTCTTGTTCTGAGAAATCTGGGCTTAATTCATGTGCGTAAAGTGTCGTCCCAGATTAGCCTGTGCCGTCCGCACAGGCTAATCAGGGACGACACTTTCCGCTTTAATTGGTATTTTTAGTTTCAAGGAAGTCCCTCCTTACCCAAATCCAAGTTTAGGCGGAAAAGTGTCGTCCCTGATTAGCCTGTGCGGGACTGCACAGGCTAATCTGGGACGACACTTTACGCACATGAATTAAGCCCGTTTCTCAGAACAAGACACATATAATAAACCTCCCATACTTCCCAGCTCAAGGCTCATTTAAAGAACTGAATAATCAAACTCTATTACAAATAGTTGTATTATATTTGCCTGCAAATTGAAGCCATGAAAAGTATCATGTACTAGTTTTATTGATTGCTATATATCAATACTGATTAGAGCAGATAGTTAAAGAAACCCCGTACGTACCTACAGATCCACCAGTGGACAGCTGACAGAACTCATACATGCCATCAAACACTGGACAGTCCTCACCCACATTGACTGCAAACAAACAAACATACTTATGATATAGAGAGGATATACGGGCCTTGCTCTGTGAAAAGGGGGGTTTTACCCTTTCAGTGCGGGAACCGAATTTGAAGGCCTTTGCAAACAGTTTGGATCCAGATAAGACACCACAAAACTTGGCGTCTCATCAGGATCCAAACTGTTTGCTATTCTGATAGTATTCTTTGAAAAAAATCGAAGAAAAAAAATGCTAATTTTAGAAATTTAGCAGACAACATTTTAGCAGACGACAAATTTCCCAGCATGCCAAATGCATTAAGCCCTGTATTCGCAGAGCAAGGCTCACATGATTTTCGCTATACATTACTAAATGTAAGGTACGTTCACAATGACAACAGTAGTAATACTGATGACAGTTCTAGCATAATCGAAATACTGAAAATGACCCTTAAATTAATTATAGAATCAAAGAATTACATCTCTGCATCTGTTTGTTGTAGTCAGACATGTTGTCAGGCCGGAGGATGCTGCGAAGGAACTTGATGTAGTCATCACTGTGGAACTTGGTCATCTCATCCTGAGTGGCCTTGTGGGGACGCTGTAAAACAAGGGGAATTACTGTAAAATCATGTTATTCAGCAGAATGAAATTTATTTTCCTTTTGCTTAAAGAGTTTTATGTAAATAGGGTATAAGGGGGAATACACAGTGATCATGATAATTTTTTAATGCAGTAAGTTTTATATTCCAAAATATTTTGCACAAATAGTTTTCACTTCCAGATTATAGCTTCAATTTGTATACTTATATTAACATAAAAAGTATACATATATTTTTTTCTCAAAATTGTATTATATAATATTTGAAGTAATTTAAATATAAACATTTCAAGTGTTTTCAATTTGGAAAATCATCCTTAAGTCAATTTAACAAAATATTTAAGAAAGAAAATACATTTGGCAATGGTCTATTTTAACTATTTACTTTCCTTTTTATTTAAAATCATATTCTTTAACAGGGACAAATATGCTAATTGAATGTTTAAAACATTCTTTGCTCTACCTGTTTTGATTCCTTTTTAACTTAAGCCAATTTATTACAACAGGAAATTAACACTTTACAGTTCCCTGTCTATATGAAAATATGTTTTGGTGCCTTGGTATGTTAGGGATGTAAAACACAAGGAAAATAATGTTCTTGACTACTGACAAACATTTAAAACAACACATTTAGATACAGATTATCCAGAAAGTACCAATCATACATTGTTCATGCCACCAATGTTTTTTTTCAAAGAGACATTCGTCTTAAATTGATTTCAGACAGACAATACATACAAAAAAAAAACCTTCATGTACTAATTCTACATTTTTGGCGCTTCCACAAGATATACATTAAAATTTAAGGCCAAATTGTAACAAAATGGCAATTTTCAAAAACTTTATATCGCTTAAAGTAAAAAAAATCTTTTTTTAGAAAATCAATATGAAATATAACTTCAAAATCTTCAGTATAAATTTTCTGTAAAAACAACTGTTCAGATACCGAATTTGAACTATACAACTCACATATATCTCCATTTTCCTGTAGAGCCCATAGTTGAGGATGAGGTTGTGAGTCATCCTGATACGGTGAGGCTTCATCGGGTGACCCTGGCCATAGTAGTAGTTGCCTATGTCACCTGAAGGCATGAACACAATTGGTAAGTGAGAATTATTTGAGCCTCACTCCGTAAAGGGGTAAAGGGTTGTGCACTTTCTGCTTTTATTGCATTTTTCAATTTAGGGAAGACTGTACATCACAAAAATCCATTTTACGCGGAAAGTATCATCCCTGATTAGTCTGTGTGGACTGCAAAGTCAACTGCTTATAGTCACAAAACCACTGATTGGATGAAAGGCAAAGATTTATACCAGCAGCGCTTCCGTTAGTGGACGTCTGGCGTAAATTGCGCCCAAAAACGTACGTCCATTATACAAATGGTGGAAGTCCCTTGGACGTCCTATAATCCGCACGTACGCTATTCTCTAATACACAACACGTACACATGTCAACAGTAAATCGGGTTATTCAGACTGAGAGCTACTGTTATCAATGAATTTCTCAGCAAGTGGCCAATATTGATTTTTCCAGCTGTCAATCAAATTCTTCTTGGTAAGGGTATCAGCCAATCAGCGCTCAGGCAGCCAAATACACGCCGACCCCACGTGAAGCTGTATACAATAATATTAGCAACCTCTGCACTACGAAGTTGTTATTCAGCAATCAAATATTCAAGTCCACGCTTTCCTGAGGAAGAATGACGTGATGTAGTACATGAAGTCTAATTTTTGCATGATTTTCATCTGTACACGCAATACAAGAGCAATATTTATTTGTTGGTAGAATTTCCTTAACTTTCCGCAGTAAACTCTGTTTTGACACAGCGTAGTTCAAATACTCCAGGTTACCTATTACTTCCATCATGAATTGGATTCATGAACCACCACAACCACAGAAACCCATTCTAGATTGTGAAACAGTAACCATTAAAGTCTTCTCATCTAACTTGTATAATTGGTACCAGAGTGTCTTGAGAAGACCAGGTTAAATGCATGTGCGTAAATTATTGTCACAGATTAGCCTGAGCGGTCAATGTCCTTGCATAAAAGAACCATCAAGGTAAGTGGATATGCTGTTTGTGTCGCTTCACAAGCTTGCCCACAAGCAACTTTCAACACAAGACACCATGAACTGGTTGAACCCGAAGCGACTGGAAGGACTCTCAGTAATCCTTGGGTCTTGTAAGCAATGAAGATAATTTAGCGAAGTATACAGCTTATGTAAATTAATGGCTTTATATTTGGCTTGACTGTGTACCTCAGCGACTGAGGAGTTAGCCTTAAAGGGGCCTTTTCACAGTTTTGGCATTTTTTAACTTATTCATTAAATGCTTTATATCGATAAATGTAATCATTGGACGTAACACTCCATAAAAAATCAAGAATAAAATTTAAAAAAGGAAAATGAACATTGCCTGGTCCAGGTTTCGAACCACTGACAACCTGGAGTGACTGCCAAGTTATGAAGTAACAACGCCTTATACTACTGACTAGTCGCCGAGTACACGTACTGGACGTATTTTATAGCGACTGATAAGCTTATACTAGTTTGACAACGTTTATAGCGACTGACAGCGCTCTTATACTATTGACAACGTGTTATAGCGACTGACAACGCCTTATACTGGTTACTGGTTTTATAAACGTGTTAAGCCTATAATTGCTATACTTATACAACGGTTTATGACTCTTATTACTGTTTCAACGTCACAAAATATAGCTACTTATACGGTTGGAATTTGCGACTGAAACGCCTTATTACAATTTTGACAACGCCTTTACTGGTTGCGTGATAAAGACTGACCGCCTTAACTGGTTGCAACGTTTTATAGCGGCTGACAACGCCTTATATGTTGAAACGTGTTATAGCGACTGACGTGTTATAACGGTGACAACGTGTTACAGCACTGACAACACGTTGTAACACGTTATAACACGTGTCACCAGTATATAAGGCGCTGTCAGTCGCTATAACACGTTGTCAACCAGTATAAGGCGCTGTCAGTCTTTGTACACGTTTGTCACCAGTATAAGGCTGCTGTCAGTCGCTATAACACGTTGTCAACCAGTATAAGGCGCTGTCAGTCGCTATAACACGTTGTCAACCAGTATAAGGCGGTGTCAGTCGCATATAACACGCTTGTCAACCAAGTATAAGGCGTTGTCAGTCCGTGTATAACACGTTGTCACCAGTAAAAGGCGCTTTGTCAGTCTTTATAACACGTTTGTCACCCAGTATAGAGGCTGTCAGTCGCTATAGACACGTTGTCAACCCAGTATAAGGCGCTGTCAGGTCTTATAACACGTGTCAACCAGTATAAGGCGCTGTCAGTCGCTATAACACGTTTGTCAACCAATATAAGGCGTTGTCAATCGCTATAACACGTTGTCAACCAGTATAAGGCGCTGTCAGTCGCTATAACACGTTTTCACCAGTATAAGGCGCTGTCAACCAGTATAAGGCGCTATCAGTTTTTATAACACGTTGTCAACCAGTATAAGGCGCTGTCAGTCTTTATAACACGTTGTCAACCAGTATAAGGCGATGTCAGTCGCTATAACACGTTTTCAACCAGTATAAGGCGCTGTCAATCAGTATAAGGCGCTATCAGTTTTTATAACACGTTGTCAACCAGTATAAGGCGCTGTCAGTCTTTATAACACGTTGTCAACCAGTATAAGGCGCTGTCAGTCGTTATAACACGTTGCCAATCAGTATAAGGCGTTGTCAGTCGCTATAACACTTTCCGCTTTAATGGTAGTTTTTGTTAAATGAAGTCTCTTTACACTCTGTTTTCCCACAACGATGCTCATTATTCTGGAGTTTATTATGCCTATATGGGAAAAAGAAATGGTACCCTTTCCTAAAGATTCGATTTAAAGTTTTCTATACTTGTGATTTTTCCCCAAAGCGCTTTTTCCATACCGAATTACTTCCGGGAAATTACGTGCCAATATGTTTTAAGTCTCACACCAGTGATCTACCGCATGGATTGCCAGAAACTCGTGTCAGAAAATTACCCGCATTCAAGTCTACAGACCAATTTGGAACGTAGGTTAACTGAATGATGTGTGTGCTTTGTTTCAGATTCACTTTTAACCGTTCTTTAGTTACCAATATTAAATATTGAATATGATCCGCGTCGCGCGAAAAGGTGTCGCATGCGATAGACGGACAGCGCAGCTCCAGATCAGCCTGCACATTCGCGCAGTCTTGTGGGCTATCATGTCCGCTATAAAGTATCGCAAGGTCTCCTGGTCTTAGCGGACAGAGTTACCCCGATTTACTGCCCAATGTGCGATCTCGACAGTGCTTTTTACATATTGAAAGCTACTTAGACCTTGAGCCGTGTTATAAAAACACTGAGCTCAATGCATGCATGTAAAGTGTCGTCACTGATTAGCATGTGCAGTCCGCAAAGGCTAATCTGGGACGACACTTTTCGCTTTTATGGCATTTTTCTTTGAAAGGAAGCTATTCTGTAAGAAAATGCATTATAGGTGGAAAGTGTCGTACAATTATATCTGTGACGTCACAAAACATGCTTTTATCAACATGGTTACTTCAAACACATGTGATGTTACTGACGTTCTAAAAGTGAAATAATGTTGACTGACATAGGTTAAAATGATCTTATTTAATTTGCTTTGTACGGTTATTATTGAAAATATGTTATTGAATTTTATATGAATATATATTATATATAATTTGTAAACTGCTCGATGTATTTGTTTTAAGAATAAGTTAATGCTAAAGCTCCTTCATAGTTAAACATACGCCTTTTTAGTGTGAGTAAAACGTTAAGTCGTAACTTCAGCTCCACGTCTGACGGCCCCGTGCATGTCTGACAATCAGTCCTGTCTTAAACCTCATAAATGACGTGGTTTCTTGGCATGACCGACATAACGCAGATCCTGAGGAGACAGGACAGTATACATGGTCGATCCTACTACCGGTGACTTTCCAACCTTCCGCAGGCATAACAATGTTTTGTACCACAACATACTGATTGGCTGTTTTTCTTGTTTCGATAGTTGCAAAAAAAATCAACAAATGAGATAATGAAACAAGTGTCGTTAGCTAAAATTCATCCTCATATCTTGTGTATCAATAGATTCAGTGTCTGTTGTATGCATATGTTTGTTAAGTTTTGAATCAGTTTCAATCAGCCTCGCTGTATAAACAGTATCATCAAAATAAACTGAAATCAGAAATATAACGTCACTTATTGATAAGAATTACCATGTCGCGTCTCATACGATTTCAGAGATACTACTTGCATTGAGTAATATGGTATAAGATTCAGGAAATCGCCCAATACGAGAGCATTTCTTGAAATATCATTGAACATGTAGGAAAACCATTACCGTTTGTATACATATAAATTATGGACAATAACAAGTTGTTCTTTAGTTCTCAAACAATGCTCGAAATAGTTCATGTTAATCACATAAGCCTCGTTCTGGTGAAAATGGGCTCAATGCATGTGTGTGAAATATAATTCCAGATTAGCCTGTGCAACCCCGCACACACTTATCATTGAATACACATTCTGCTTGTAGGCAATTTTGTGTTTGTTGTAAGTCATTTCTAAACGAAAATCCTGTTTACGCGATAAGTGTTGTCCCTGATTAGCCTGTGCATACTGCACAGGCTAATCTAGATCACACTTTACGCACATGCATTCAGCCGCATTTTCCCAGAGAGGCTCATATCATGGCGTATGGGTGCGTTCTGTTCATCTACAGTGCTTGGTATAACATGCACCCTATGCCTTCACATCTTAGTTATCTTGAGAACAAGAATTTGAATCCCACAATGCAAAACTGATGACACAAAAGGATGCAATGTGACATCATTGTCATAAATCGTGCAATGTTAAAATAACGTAAAAAATGTTAACCACCATGAGACGACATGTTGCATATGACGCCAGTCATCCTACTACAAAGATCAATGACGCTCAGAGGTAAAAGTTCATTTCAAAATTGGTAATAAAACAGATTGTCCGGACTGTAATTTGACACAGAAGAAATGCATGGAGCTGGTATCATTTGGTTTTCAACAGTATGTCAGTCCTATCATGTTGTCATTTAATCTACATGTCCGCACACTTCCTGCGTTAGCTGGTGTGCTACTACATATTTATGCATATAGTGGACAAATGCAAACTTAAAAGAGAGGTAGATGGGACAGGCCGAACAAATAATTGCATGACAAGTCACCACACAAATTTTCTGCGTGGCAGTCCAGCATTCTATGAACTAATCTGTTTGGCTGTGTCATTTTTAGTGCAAATTTTTATAAATGAAAATAATTTTTTTAACATCAGTATAGACGAGACTCAAAAAGACTAGCACTCGATGTTTAACTTGCGGTTAAGTCGGTAACATGTTGGTAACTTGTCTTTATAAAGTACAAGTACCATAATTAAAGCCAACTTTAAACAGTGCAATATTATACAAATGCCCACATACATGGCAGACCTCCGTCAAATACATACATACTTCACACACGCTATACTCTACAATACATGTAGAAGAACTTAATGGATTGTACCAAATGCTGAAGTCCCATGCCAACTTATGGCTAACACTACCATCAACTTGTATTTGGGCAGGTATTCTGTCAAATGTGTTTATATTTGGAAATTAATGGTGCGTTGTTAATGGAATATTCAAAAAATACATTCATAAGCTTTTACTAAATGCAAATACACAAACAATAACACAAAACATTCTTTTTACATTTATTTGTTGTGTATGAAGAATAAAAGTTTGATTTTAATGGACCACAAGACAAAAGCAATATGATGTCAATTTCATAATCTAAAGTTATCTTTTACACAAAAACATCAATGTTCTAAACTAGCATTAATCCATTTATGCCTGGTGGACTCACCCATCCTTCTAAATTGGATTAATTTATTTACAAAATTAGGGATGTCTAGTATATTTATTTCTAAATTAAGAATATTTCTTACAGAAATTCCTTTAAGCAAACAGCGCAGACCCAGATGAGACGCCACATCATGTGGCGTCTCATCTGGGTCTACGCTGTTTGCCATGGCCTTTTTTCTAGGCGCTAGGCATAAATGGGTTAAACACACAGCAACCACTGATACTGATATAATCTTTGGACCGTTCTTACAGCACAAAGCACCACTCATTTAACATAGGCCTGGTCAATGAATCAGCAAAGCCAGAAAAATAACTTCCGGTATTGCTAAAATACATCTGCAATTTTCACATTTGCGGTGCTGTCATAATAAAATTCATTATTTAAAAGCAATATCAGGCCAATGTGCTTATCAGCATTTCAGTATTTTCAGATTGTTTCACATGATACCGCATTGAAAATGAACATTTTTCTTTTCCTAATCACAAAACGTCACATTTTGTAACAAAAAAAATATCATGAAAACTTAGTAACAAATTAAATATGTAATGTATTTTTATTTATTCAAATACTACTATTGAATAAAACAAAGCTGCTTCCTACTTTGGAATACATATTTTTGTGCCAAAACCGCCAAGCTGGTGTGAGCTTGTGTTAAGAACCTGGTGATCTAACTCACATGTTTCTATTCCAGTTATATAATCACCAGCACTGGACAATGTATTACATTCTGTTGCAATGTTCTGTACATGTGTATACGTGAGACAGGCTGTTACGAAGTTTTCTCATCAGTTTTTGGAGCATCCTTACTTTCCTCAAAAGAACTTTCAGTCTTTGCAGATTCAGATCCTTGAAAAGAGGCACAAAATACCACAATGTTAGTTTTCATATTAATAGGTGGCATGATCAACAGGTGTATATTTCAAACAAATGTAAAAGGAAATGTCAATTTTCACAACATTTCAAGAATTTCAATTTCAAAATATTTATTTTTATATTTTCTCTATTTCAACATGACAGCACATATGATGTATAATACTGTAAATTATTTTCTACATAATATGGAACACCTAAAGGATTATAAATATTTATTTACAGACTGCAAATCCATTTATATTTGTTGAAAGAAAACTTCTTTTTTATTTATTTTGCTACACTTTTCTGCAATTAATGCTTGGTGTCATTACACAAGATGGACACAAATTATTGTCAGAATAAACAGACAAATAATTGGGTCTAACCCAAAGGTGCAGTTGAAGTAACCAAGCGTTAAGTCAAACTATTTGTATTCAATAAGCAAATTACCAAACTATTGACCAGGGCAAATAAGAGAAGGTGCAAATATAAAATGCACATCAGTGTATTTTTTTATGATTAGGGGAATGGGTCCAGGTCCCTTTGGATTGGGAAAAATCGCAGCATTTTAACTAAAATTGGGAAATTTGTGTTATTATTGTTTTGCTAACAAATGCTTCAAAATTGAGAATAAAAGCGCTTTCAATATAGTATTTACTAAAGTTCATCTTATAAAAGCTGGATGGGAACTAAAGGTTGACATGTAAAGGAAAAAAAACACTTTCAATTGGGAATGTTAAGGTCCCTTTTTGGAAAAATATATACTTTTGGCCATTGGGAATGGGGCTGAATACGGGCCCCGCATTTGAACCAACAAAAAACACACTGAACATACAATATGAAGTACAGATAACGTTATTAGCCCATGCACAAGTGTTCAAGTGTAGAGTTACCTTTCTTCTCATCTTCAGAGTTGCCAGACTTGTCTTTGTCCTCTCTGCAAACATACGAGAGAAATGGATAACAAGTGGGCAAACCAGAGTCAACATAGCTGCAACACAGGGCTTATGCGAAAATGGGTCTTATTTCATTCGTCAAATTAGCACATTGCTACAAAATTCAAAATGTGCAGCTTCACGAGAACGCCGCTTTGATTTTTTTTTTTTTTTACCTTACACCTTGAAGGATGACCTTGACCTTGAACTCCCACCACTCAAAATGTGCAGCTTCATGAGATACACATGCATGCCAAATATCAAGTTTCTATCTTCAATAATTCAAAAGTTATGGCCAACGTTAAAGTTTTTTTCTGGACGGACGGACAGACTGACATAAACACATACTGACATACTGACGAACAGTTCAACGGCTATATGCCACCCTTCAGGGGGCATAAAAATTGTATTTGGCTACAACTTTTTCTTCATAAAACCCGCCAAAACCAGCAATAGTGAGTTGGATTTTTATGTTCTACGCTTAATTTGGCTAAAGACAATTTTAAGCCTGGTGGAGCCCAGCTGAACAAAGCTTGTACAAATAACATGACTGGTACAAAAGAGTCTGCAACATCGCTCTTAAATATGACTGGTAAATATAACAAGCTTTCCACTTATGTGATCGACAATTATAAACGAACATACATTTTAGGCTGCAATATATTTCACAAGTTTTAGAAATTGGAAGTCTGTGGGTCAAAACTGCAATGGGTGAAACAAGAGATATTACATAATGTACTTAAAGAATGAGCAATCATGTTTTCAATAGACTGATGCTACTGCAAACTGCAAAAGTTCACTTACCCTGATTCCTTTGACTCCTTAGCATTGTCATTACTGTCTCCCTCCTTCTTTACTTCCTTCTTCTCTCCTTCTTTCCCTTCCCCTGCAGACACAGACGCATCAGTCACAACATACTGTACAATGCAAGTTGAAGAACGCATCAGTCACAACATACAGAACAATGCAAGTTGAAGAACGCATCAGTCACAACATACAGTACAATGCAAGTTGAGGAACGCATCAGTCAGAACATACAGTGCAATGCAAGTTGAACTAGAAATGGCGCGGCAGAGGCCGACGCGTATCCCCACGCCGAATGTTTGACCTAGGTGTGCCCCAGGGTTGGTAATGGGGCCATGCATAGCTGAGATTGACCGTATTGTCATAAGAGAAGTTCATCATCAATTAGAAGTGAATTGGTGCAGAAATGAAGAAGTTATAGTAAAAGGCAATTTTGGGTGGGTGTGACATATGTGGGCAGGGCGCCCCAGGGTTGGTAATTGTGCCATGCATAGTTGAGATTGACCGTATTGTCATAAGAGAAGTTCAGTATCAATTTGAAGTGAATCGGTGTAGAAATGAAGAAATTATAGTAAAAGGCAATTTTGGGCGAGTGTGGTCTATGTGGGCGGGGCCCCAGGGTTGGTAATGGGGCCATGCATAGTTGAGATTGACCGTATTGTCATAAGAGAGGTTCAGTATCAATTTGAAGTGAATCGGTGTAGAAATGAAGAAATTATAGTAAAAGGCAATTTTGGGTGGGTGTGGTCTATGTGGGCGGGGCGCCCCAGGGTTGGTAATGGGGCCATGCATAGTTGAGATTGACTGTATTGTCATAAGAGAAGTTCAATATCAATTTGGAGTGAATCGGTGTAGAAATGAAGACATTATAGTAAAGGCAATTTTTGGTGGGTGTGGTCTATGTGGGCGGGGCCCCAGGGTTGGTTATGGGGCCATGCATAGTTGAGATTGACCCTAATGTCATAAGAGAAGTTCAGTATCAATTTGAAGTGAATCCGTGTAGAAATGAAAAAATTATAGTAAATGGAAATTTTTGGTGGGTGTGGCCTATGTGGGCGGGGCGCCCCAGGGTTGGGAATGGGGCCATGCATGGTTGAGATTGACCGTATTGTCATAAGAGAGGTCCAGTATCAATTTGAAGTGAATCGGTGTAGAAATAAAGAAGTAAATGTAAAATAACCTAAAAAAATGAGTGATAATTTCTGACGCGGCCCCACCCCAACCGCTATAACTTTTGACCCAGGAGTCAGATCAAAATTCCAAATAGTGCAGGGTCGCACATATGCTCATAGCTACCATGTGTGTAAGTTTCAAGGTTCTAGTGCTTTTAGTGTAGGAGGAGATAGTGGCCAGGACGGACGGACAGACAGACGGACGGACGGCGGAGATAACCACAATATCCCCACCTTTTTTTCAAAAAGCGTGGGGATAAAAACGCATCAGTCACAACATACAGTACAATGCAAGTTGAAGAACGCATCAGTCACAACAGACAGTACAATGCAAGTTGAAGAACGCATCAGTAACAACATACAGTACAATGCAAGTTGAAGAACGCATCAGTCACAACAGACAGTACAATGCAAGTTGAAGAACGCATCAGTCACAACATACAGTACAATGCAAGTTGAAGAACGCATCAGTCACAACAGACAGTACAATGCAAGTTGAAGAACGCATCAGTCACAACATACAGTAAAATGCAAGTTGAAAAACGCATCAGTCACAACATACAGTACAATGCAAGTTGAAGAACGCATCAGTCAAAACATACAGTACAATGCAAGTTGAAGAACGCATCAGTCACAACATACAGTACAATGCAAGTTGAAGAACTCATCAGTCACAACATACAGTACAATGCAAGTTGAAGAACGCATCAGTCAAAACATACAGTACAAGAGTTCCGCGGTCGGAGATGACCGCATTGAAGCCGGATTTTTGATTTAAATGACAGGAAAGTACCTTTCGTGTTTTTGTCAATGCAATACTTAAATTACTGAAATATTGTTCAAAGGTCAAAATGAAATGTAAGTACTTTTCAAGGCATGAGCAAACCTTGTGTTATGTTTTGAATGCATGCATATACATGAACAACAATAACATTTAAGGTCACAAATATGAACTTGAATTGACAATTAGGAAAGTTTGATCTCAATTTTTTTATTTTTTAACATTTTTACATTCAAGGTCACGGTGACCTTGACCTTAAAATGACCAGTGGTCATCTACTAGTTCTGGCCAACCTTCATATCAAGTTTGAAGACTCTAGGTCTAAGCATACCAAAGTATTAACAACTTTAACATATTTACATCCAAGGTCACAGTGACCTCGACCTTCAAATGAATGACCTTGAAATGACCAGTGGTCATCTAAGTGTGCTTGCAAACCTTTACGTCAAGTTTGAGATTCTAGGTCCAAGCATACCAAAGTTATAACAATTTTAACATTTTAACATTGAAGGTCACAGTGACCTTGACCTTCAAATGAATGACATTGAAATGAGCAGTGGTGATCTTCTAGTACTGGCCAACCTTTATGTCAAGTTTGAAGACTCTAGGTACAAGCATACCAAAGTTATAACATGGAATAAGAACTTTAACATTTTTACCTACCAAAGTTATAAGAACTTTAACATTTTTACATTCAAGGTCACAGTGACCTTGACCTTAGAATGAATGACCTTGAAATGACCAGTGGTCATCTAAGTGTGCTTGCAAACCTTCATGTCAAGTTTGAAGACTCTATGTCCAAGCATACCAAAGTTATAACAATTTTAACATTTTAACATTTAAGGTCACAGTGACCTTGACCTTCAAATGAATGACATTGAAATGACCAGTGGTCATCTTCTAGTACTGGCCAATCTTTATTTCAAGTTTGAAGACTCTAGGTACAAGCATACCAAAGTTATAACATGAAATAAGAACTTTAACATTTTTACATTCAAGGTCACAGTGACCTTGACCTTCAAATGAATGACCTTGAAATGTCCAGTGGTTACTTACTAGTTCTGGCCAACCTTCATGTCAAGTTTCAAGACTCTAGGTCCAAGCATACCAAAGTTATAACAACTTTAACATTTTTACATTCAAGGTCACAGTGACCTTGACCTTCAAATGAATGACCTTGAAATGTCCAGTGGTTACTTACTAGTTCTGGCCAACCTTCATGTCAAGTTTCAAGACTCTAGGTCCAAGCATACCAAAGTTATAACAACTTTAACATTTTTATATTGAAGGTCACAGTGACCTTCACCTTCAAATGAATGACCTTGAAATGACCAGTGGTCATCTGTTAATCCTGGCCAACCTTCATGTCAAGTTTGAAGACTCTAGGTCCAAGCATACCAAAGTTATACCATGAAATAAGAACTTTAACATTTTTACATTCAAGGTCACAGTGACCTTGACCTTCAAATGAATGACCTTGAAATGACCAGTGGTTACTAACTAGTTATGGCCAACCTTCATGTCAAGTTTCAAGACTCTAGGTCCAAGCATACCAAAGTTATAACAACTTTAACATTTTTTATATTGAAGGTCACAGTGACCTTGACCTTCAAATGAATGACCTTGAAATGACCAGTGGTCATCTGTTAATCCTGGCCAACCTTCATGTCAAGTTTGAAGACTCTAGGTCCAAGCATACCAAAGTTATACCATGAAATAAGAACTTTAACATTTTCGAGCACGCCGCCCGCCCGCCCGCCCCCCCCCGCCCGCCCGCCCGCCCGACAACATCAATCTATAAGCCGAGATTTTTTCGAAAAAAATCCGGCTAAAAATGCAAGTTGAAGAACGCAGCATTTTTCCTCTATATGAAGTTGGTACCGTAAAACGGCACCGTTCCCAATGAGACCATTTTTCCCAATTTCAAAAAAAATCCCAATTTCAAAAATAAAAATTCCCAATTCACGAAAAAATCCATGTCATAGAAAACAAATCGCCAAAGATTTGCACACGCACATGTTAATCCCTTTTGTCAAAACATCGCAGTCTACACAATAAGGTCATTAAACCGGCTAAGCGTGTTTTCACAACACCCAACACTTAATCCAGTTTTGTCCAAATTTTTGTTTACTCAGTACAGCGTACAATAACTGCTTCAATAATGAACCATCGAAAAGACCGTTAAGATAAAGATACAGCATGTTTAATGGAAATTAATTTTTTAATATATTTAAAATGAATAACAAAATTTTAAACCGAAATTAAAAGATTTAATTTTTGCGCGCTTTTGTCAAGACAAAGGAAATATGCATGTGTAATGTTTATGTGAAGTTAGATTTTGATAACGTCGCATTAACATGAAGATTGAAAAGTGTGCTTTGTATTACAAATTTAATAACGGTCATTTGAGAATGCAACCAAACATTTACCGTTTTAGTTAATTAAATAATTATTTGTAAAAACGTTTACGTGTCAAAATACGAAATAAATGTTTGACAATATTAAGCATGAAATGTACAATTTCCACGAGAAATGCACCAGGTTGCCATCAGCAGTCTTCTAAGTAACTGCCATGATTTTTTCGTGGAGGAGTACACCGTAATGACTGATAAGTGTGGTAGGTGAGGAAAAACGCTGGAACGCATCAGTCACAACATACAGTACAATGCAAGTTGAACAACTATTTGGGGTCTGAGTTTACTACAGTGTTGATTGATTTATAAGACAAGCCTTTGAAAAACCTGCATAGGCTTATATTTTAATTCAATAAGAAATATGAATTATTAAATACGCTTAAATACAAAACATTAATACATTGTAGATACAGTATTATTACTAATTCAGAAGACATATCCCATGTTAGTGTAATTCCCCTGTTGAAAATATACACAAAATTATCCCCCTCCTCCCAAAAAATGCTGCATGTGTTCATTTAAGACGCAAACTGAGCCCAGAGCAGAGCATGGAAGATCATCTATACAGAAGCAATCATTTCCATGGTTTCACACCATTGCACTGGGGTATTTGACAATGACTTAAATACCGAGTATTGGGAACAAAAACAATACCTTTTGCCTGCTCAGCTTTTCGCTCCTCATCAGTTTTGGGTCGTTTGGGTTTAGGTTTGTGTGACATCCGGTCCCGTCTACCGCCCGACTCGTTTGGTCCTGACATTTCATCCTCAGAGTCCGAGAACTCCTCATCACAGTGTATCCTCTTGTCACTGGCGCGGACTGAAAACAAGAAGACCATCAGGAGGTATAACCAGCTTGAGCGGTAAGGTGTTTGATAACCTTATTGATTAACTAGAAATCATTGATTAGATCATATGAAGCATGGTGAAAGAAATGAAGATGAAACCAAGATAAGTACAGACTACTGACTCTTAAGCAGCAAAGAACAAATGAAATTTACAAATACCCCAAATACCAACAATAGTAAAAGTAAGTCGTGTTCTGAGAAAACTGGGCATTATGCATGTGCGTAAAGTATTGACCCAGATTATCCTGTGCAATCCGCACAGGCTAATCAGGGACGACACTTTTCGCTTTTATGACATTTTTCATTTAAATGAAGTCTATTCTTAGGCCAAAAAAAAAGAAGGTCCATTTGGGGTCTCCTTGAAAAAAACAACAGGGTCGGTAGGTAGAGCTTTTTTTTTTGTTTTTTTTGTCTTTCGGGTACTACAATGGAAGACTACTAAAGCTTATTATAACATGCTTTGTTTGCTTGATATTACATCTTATATGAACGAAAATGCCCGAATATTTTTTTTTTCCGACCCCAATACAAAGTTGAGGGTCGGCGCCATTTCGGGAGACACGGTCGGGAGACCCGAAACAAACCTTTTTTTGGACCTAGCAAAAATCCAATTTAGACGTAAAGTGTTGTCCCTGATTAGCCTAAGCAGACTGCACAGGCTTATCAGGGACAACACTTTACGCACATGCATTATGCCCAGTTTTCTTATAACGCGACTCAAGTCTGAGCCCCATTCTGGGAACACTGGGCTAATTACATATGCATAAAATGTCATCCAAGATTAGACTGTGCAGTCTGCGCAGGCTTATCATGAGCCAAACATTCTGCCAGAAAAGGATTCTCATTTAGAAGAGACTTGCTAAAAACCCAACATTCCATAATGGCGGAAATTGTCGTCCCAGATTTGTCTCTTTGGACTCATTATTCACTACAATTCCCATTAATTCCCATTCCAACTCAACTCACTGGAGACTCTACTGTCTGGATTATCCTTGTCCTCGTTATCACTCTCATCATTCAGGGCATCCTCTGGGATGGCTGCAGAGATAAATTCCAACATTATATGTCTGCATCATGCGAAAATGGGTCTTATGCCAAATGCAGCCAGCATAGCTCCAGATATATTGCGCAATCACGCTGTCTGGTCTGGAGCTGCCCTGTCTGCTGATGAGACCATGATCAAACCTTTTGGACTTTATATCTCTTAACTAGACTATGCAAATATGCAGGCTAATTTGTAGCTACGCTGGGTACATTTTGCATACAGGTAATATATTTACTAAAAAATGTCTAAAAAGTCAGGTAAGGAAGGTTATAATTTATGTGTGTTTTTTATACTCACATATAAGTGAAATCAATCTTGAATGTGAATCTTGATGTGGTTTCATCAATTATTGTCCATTTAATAGCCAAAAGTTATGAAGTTGTGACTTTTAATGTTTCAAAGAACTCCACTGATTTCTCAGGGTATTGTCAAAATAATTGTGAATATAATTACTTTACAAGGTAATAAAGTTTTGGAAAACATTTGACTTAGTTTGTACTCTACTGAAACATTATCTAGCCAAACACTGTGAGCAAGTAGCAAAAAGTGCTTATTAAAAACAAAGCTCATTGTTGGTAACAATAATGACAACTGACAACCAATGACTATACCTGCCCACCATAAGTACTTATACCAATAACAAATCAGACTTCACCTATCCAAACTATCTACCTTGCATCTGTACTCCAGGGGCGTGGGGTAGCATACGGAGATTCTCAAATAGACGGGTCCTGTAACAGGCACAACAAAACATCACACTACTGAGCTGTATGATAACACAACCTGTACCTAAGATATTGACTGATAGATGCTGATATTTAGCTAGACAAAGAACAAAATTATTGTTGTTAAAATACATCATAATTGGCAGATGATATATATATTTTTGCTGCATTTTTTGGTTTATCACACTTTTTTCAGTTGGTCTAATTTCCTTGTGGTTTAAATTCAAAAGCCCTCATGAAATACTTGAATTCCTTGTTATCTTGTTGAAACTCACCTGACCTATTTCAGTAATATGTAACCCACTTAAAGCATGCATGACATACATGAAGGTCATGTGACTCAATTGAGTCTCACATGACCTACTCAAACCCCCCATGACCTACTTGATTTTCTCCAGGTACTCTGTGGTGTTCTGGTTGGCCATGTTGGAGGGGCTGATATTCAGTTTGAAGTCGGGTCCATAGTACTCAAAGTAGTCGTTGTATGGCAACTCTGAAATATACCATCAACATTAACACATTGCTGGCTTTTACTAGAAACAAATAGAGGATATTTGTTAATGTCAGTGAAAGATCGTTGTTTATTTCACAAGTGATCATAGAAAATATATTTTCGCCACGAGTGAAAATATTATTTTTCTATGATCACGAGTGAAATAACAAACTATCTTACACTGACATGAACACATTTTCTGTTTATTTTATGCCCCTTTTTCAATAAAATAATTAACAGCTGTTTCCCTTTCACTGAAAAGTTATCATTTCTCCCGTGGCATGCCTCAATACATTTCAAAACACAAAATGACGTCATTAGTGTGACTCTTTTACTATGTAAATCAACGGTAAACAAGCATAAAATAAAGAGAAAATTTGTTGGATTCGGTGGGATGTTGATTTTAATTCACTCGTGATCATAGAAAATATACATAAAATTATTTATGATAATCTAAAAATAGAAAAAGGAGTTCCGAAAATTTGTTATTTTCATCACTGAAAATAACAATTTGTTTATTTTCACTCCTGTTATTTTACTGCAGAAATGACATATTTTATCATTAGGTATAAAAGAAAGCATACTATTATTAATAGTGAAGATCAATGTTGATCACATTCTAATATATTATTTGTATTTTGTCATATTATTATATTATATGAATGGGCATTACATAGATCTAAACAACCTATATAATTTAACAAGATGCTTCTGTCTTCTTTCTGACAGTCAAGACATTCATAGGAATATATTAATTTCCTCCTACCATTGGCCACCTCTACACCAAGAGCTATGGAGGTCTCATTGGTCCAGCAACGCGCCACGTTCCTGATGGTGTAGCCGCCACCCCCTAGGATCATCAGAGGCAGATTCCACTTCTTCATGAACTCAACAGCCTTCCCGTGACCTGAAGACGAGAACCAGCCACATACATGGTAATATAAAATACCAAGCAATGCCAGCCTGGTCAGAACCAGCCACATACATGGTAATAGGAAATACCAAGCAATGTCACAGTCTGGTCAGAACCAGCCACATACATGGTAATAGGAAATACCAAGCAATGCCACAGTCTGGTCAGAACCAGCCACATACATGGTAATAGGAAATACCAAGCAATGCCACAGTCTGGTCAGAACCAGCCACATACATGGTAATAGGAAATACCAAGCAATGCCACAGTCTGGTCAGAACCAGCCACATACCGGTACATGGTAATAGGAAATACCAAGCAATGCAATAGTTTGGTCAGAACCAGCCATATACATGGTAATAGGAAATACCAAGCAATGCCACAGTCTGGTCAGAACCAGCCACATACATGGTAATAGAAAATACCAAGCAATGCCAGCCTGGTCAGAACCAGCCACATACATGGTAATAGGAAATACCAAGCAATGCCAGTCTGGTCAGACCCAGCCACATACATGGTAATAGGAAATACCAAGCAATGCCACAGTCTGGTCAGAACCAGCCACATACATGGTAATAGGAAATACCAAGCAATGCCAGTCTGGTCAGAACCAGCCACATACATGGTAATAGGAAATACCAAGCAATGCCACAGTCTGGTCAGAACCAGCCACATACATGGTAATAGGAAATACCAAGCAATGCCACAGTCTGGTCAGAACCAGCCATATACATGGTAATAGGAAATACCAAGCAATGCCACAGTCTGGTCAGAACCAGCCACATACATGGTAATAGGAAATACCAAGCAATGCCAGTCTGGTCAGACCCAGCCACATACATGGTAATAGGAAATACCAAGCAATGCCACAGTCTGGTCAGAACCAGCCACATACATGGTAATAGAAAATACCAAGCAATGCCACAGTCTGGTCAGAACCAGCCACATACATGGTAATAGAAAATACCAAGCAATGCCACAGTCTGGTCAGAACCAGCCACATACATGGTAATAGGAAATACCAAGCAATGCCACAGTCTGGTCAGAACCAGCCACATACATGGTAATAGGAAATACCAAGCAATGCAATAGTTTGGTCAGAACCAGCCACACATGTTGTAAGATGAAACAGCCAGCAATACCAGTCTGTTCAAATAAAATATAGTAGCCTTGGTCAGGGAAAATCCATTTAGATTTTCTTGCTAAATGACGACATAAATTTTCAATTTCAAAATAAGTCTCTGCTGACCATTTATGATCCTTGAAACATTGAAACTTTGATTTCAATTAGTTTTTTTTATTTTAATTACAATTAAATATTCAGAAAAGGTAAATCTTAAGAATGGCTCGAGCCATTTAGCACTCGGCTTGATTGCCGCCTTATTCTTTTGGACAAAAATCTCCATGAGAAAATATCAATTGCTAACAATGTCATGTAATGAGGAAAGATCTGAAGAAAAGGCTGAATGACATGAAGAAGTAGATTTCTACTTATCCTCATTTGATTACACAGTCTTATCTAAAGATCATTCCACCCAGCCGCTCAAACATCTAAGTTGTCAAGCAATCTTGGCACTCAAATGGAGGAATACTTCAAAAAGACAGCAAGATAACACAACTGAGCTTAGTAAGAGTGGTGTGTAACCTTTGAGTGTGAGGTTGAAGCAGCCAAGCCTGTCCCCAGACAGAGAGTCCGCCCCACACTGTAGCACTATCACACTGGGCTGGTACATCTCCATCACCTTGTTGATCACCTGTAACATAGACATCAATGTGAGGTACAAGTTTTATGGAGATATGAAGATGGATATAACAGATTGCCTTCTAGAGATTTTAAAACGTTTTACAATAAACATATAAGTAAAACTATCTCAACTAGACTGTCATATTTTTGAATGGACAAAAACTGTCTTCTAGTTTGATTAACAAATGTTGTAGGTTCATCAGATAATAAAAACAGGCCCTGTGGTTGCATAATGGAATTAAAATGCAGAAATTATTTTACCCCCCCCCCCCCAAAAAAAAAACCTATTCATATAAGACATAAGTGCAGTTTTGTTTCTGATGACCAATGACCAGCATTTCTGCACATACAGGATATGTGTCCATCAATTGTAGATGAAAATAAAGCAATTGTTGTCCAGTATTTAAAGCTATTAGGTACAAAGAAAAGAATCACACTTAATTAAATAACACATACCGGTTTGAAGATAGTCTCATAAGCGTCGTCATCAATGCCATCTCGCAGGGGGAAGTTTACTGCATAGTACTTTCCCTTGCCAGCTCCAATGTCCTAAGTAGGAGAATATCAGACATTAACAGTAAACAGAAAGTTTTATCACCATTTTTAGGATATTACCCATACTCGTGACATTGGGAATTACACTTCAATTTAATGTAAATTGGAAACAATAATTTTGTTCAGTTAAGAACTTCTGATCAATTATAAATAAAACTTATACAGATTTATTAAATGGATATAATAACTTCAAAACTATTTATTTCTACACTTAAACAGCTCTATTTCCAAACATGTGAAAATCAAACAATTCATTAGAAAAATTGGGACTGAGATTAGGAAAAAAAGGTACTATTCAACAGGTTTTGTATAAATAGTAATTATCAATGTGTGTAACTATTTCAGACTTGAAAAGGAGGAAATCAGCTTAAAAGAATTAAAATAACACCGCTGTAACCTGATCTCAGTGAAAATTGATATATGTGCATTTATAATCTTGAAAAATACAGAAAAATAAAGAAGACAATAAATATTTAGGTAATTAGTAATACTAACTCTGAGATCGCCAGTTCCTGGGAAGTACTCTCCATACTTATGGAATGACACGGTCATCACTCGGTCAGTCGTGTAGAACGCCTCCTCAACACCGTCGCCATGGTGAATGTCGATATCAATGTACAACACACGCTGGTGGTATCTACAACATGTTTGGATAGAGTAATGCATGGACTGACACATTGATATTATTTTTATCACCAAATCCAACAAGAAAAGGAAATTTTCACATTCAAGGCAAACAACTAAATATTATCCATGTTATTGGAAAAGTGGGCTTAATGCATATGCCTAAAGTATCATCCCAGATTAGCCTATGCAGTCTGCACAAATTAATCAGGGATCATTTTGGCCTACACTGCTTTTTGTATAGGAAAAGAACATTTCTTTAAAAGCGGAATGTTTCTTCCCTGATTAGCAAGTGCAAATTGCCCTGTTTCTTCCCTGATTAGCAAGTGCAAATTGCCCTGTTTCTTCCCTGATTAGCAAGTGCAAATTGCCCTGTTTCTTCCCTGATTAGCAAGTGCAAATTGCCCTGTTTCTTCCCTGATTAGCAAGTGCAAATTGCCCTGTTTCTTCCCTGATTAGCAAGTGCAAATTGCCCTGTTTCTTCCCTGATTAGCAAGTGCAAATTGCCCTATTTCTTCCCTGATTAGCAAGTGCAAATTGCCCAGGCTTATCTGGGATGGCACTTTAAGCACAAGCATTAAGCCCTATTTTGCCAGAGGGCAGCTTATATGGGTCCATATTAGCAATTGCACAATCACAATATGACTACAATAAAAATGGATTTAGACACGATTTTTCTCAGATTACTGCATATTTTATCCATATTTCTTATTTCCTTAATACAATTATAACATACCTGACTTTAAATCATTTGCTACAGCAATATTATAATTAAGTAACATTTTTTGGGTCTTTTATGAATTTAAAGAATTGGTTAATGAAGCTGTTTCAGTTATAAACCAAATTGAAACTTTAGCTGCATCAGCAAGACAGAATCCTTATATCCGTTATTAACCCTTTCAGTGCGGGAACCGTGGCGTCTCACTAGGATCCAAACTGTTTGCTATTCTGATAATATTCTTTGAAAAAAAAATCGAAGAAAATGCTAATTTTAGAAATTAAGCAGACAACATTTTAGCAGACGACAAATTTCCCAGCATGCAAAGGGTTAATGGCAATAAAATCAATATCCCATCTATGTGTAGAACCAAACTTGTGTCAGCAGAAAATAAACAGGAACAGCAGATTGTACCAATCAGATGTTTTCGTGCACTGTAACATTTATAGACAATAGACATATAAGATTATTTTTTTTAAAGGTGGCAATTAAATTTTCAAATTGTTCAATGTAATTGTTTTTGCTGCTTAATTACCAGGAACAGAAGTACTGAAACTAGCTGTGTGTGTGTGATGCAATATTTAAAGAAACATTTTTAACTAGCCTGTTAATAGGCCCTTGTTATTAAAACTAAAGACAGTTTAAACAAAATGGTTTTGAAAACAAAATATTTTCTCTTACTTGAGCAGTTCTAGGATGGCGAGGACGATGTCGTTGACGTAGCAGAACCCCGAGGCCTCTGACTTCTTGGCATGATGAAGACCGCCCGCCCAGTTCACAGCAATGTCTGCAGCCTGCTTGTTCAACTTCACTGCTCCAGCTGTGCAGTACAAACATATGAACATGTGCAGTACAAACATATGAACATGTGCATTACAAACATATGAACATGTGCAGTACAAACATAGGAACATGTGCAGTACAAACATAGGAACATGTGCAGTACAAACATATGAACATGTGCAGTACAAACATAGGAACATGTGCAGTACAAACATATGAACATGTGCAGTACAAACATATGAACATGTGCAGTACAAACATAGGAACATGTGCAGTACAAACATAGGAACATGTGCAGTACAAACATAGAAACATGTGCAGTACAAACATAGAAACATGTGCAGTACAAACATATGAACATTTGCAGTACAAACATAGGAACATGTGCAGTACAAACATAGGAACATGTGCAGTACAAACATAGGAACATGTGCAGTACAAACATAGGAACATGTGCAGTACAAACATAGAAACATGTGCAGTACAAACATATGAACATGTGCAGTACAAACATAGGAACATGTGCAGTACAAACATATGAACATGTGCAGTACAAACATATGAACATGTGCAGTACAAACATAGGAACATGTGCAGTACAAACATATGAACATGTGCAGTACAAACATAGGAACATGTGCAGTACAAACATAGGAACATGTGCAGTACAAACATATGAACATGTGCAGTACAAACATATGAACATGTGCAGTACAAACATAGAAACATGTGCAGTACAAACATATGAACATGTGCAGTACAAACATAGGAACATGTGCAGTACAAACATAGAAACATGTGCAGTACAAACATATGAACATGTGCAGTACAAACATAGGAACATGTGCAGTACAAACATATGAACATGTGCAGTACAAACATATGAACATGTGCAGTACAAACATAGGAACATGTGCAGTACAAACATAGGAACATGTGCAGTACAAACATAGGAACATGTGCAGTACAAACATAGGAACATGTGCAGTACAAACATATGAACATGTGCAGTACAAACATATGAACATGTGCAGTACAAACATAGGAACATGTGCAGTACAAACATATGAACATGTGCAGTACAAACATAGGAACATGTGCAGTACAAACATATGAACATGTGCAGTACAAACATATGAACATGTGCAGTACAAACATAGGAACATGTGCAGTACAAACATAGGAACATGTGCAGTACAAACATAGGAACATGTGCAGTACAAACATAGGAACATGTGCAGTACAAACATAGGAACATGTGCAGTACAAACATAGGAACATGTGCAGTACAAACATAGGAACATGTGCAATATGAGCCATTGGGTACAAATAAACACATTTGGCTCAAAAAATTACCATTTTGCAACAACTTTTCAGAGCTCCAGATAAGGTTTTGTGAAATTCTTAAATTACTACCAGATTTTCAAAAAGAATTCTTAACTCTGAAATTTTATTCTTTACGTTACTACTAAGTTTTGGAAAACAATTCTTATTTTTTCTGAATGACCTAAAAATAAATAATAATGATTATTTTCATGCAAAAAAAATCAAAATAAACATACTAGCAACTTTATTTATACGAGTTCAACAGTGTCTTTTCAGTATTATACAATTTTATTTTTCCAATACCTTCATATGCCCAAACTGTGTTTAGATTGCATGCCTTAGATGAATTTTTACATATTTCACATTTAAAACGGGTCTCCCCTTCAATCTTTTCAACGATTAGCCACGGGACTTGTCCCTTCCACTCGCTCAATGTTTTCTTGTGTGTTTAAGTTTGGACCCGTCGTGTCGCGTTTTTGTTTAGCTTTTCCGACTGTGTCGGCAACTGAACATACAACATCGTATAAGATATTTTCTATAATGTCTTTCTAAACATTTAACTTCGGCTCACTTTGCGTACAATATGTTAAAAGCGTGTTTTGGACGCTTTGCAGTTTTTTAGGACGCTTTCTGGGCGCCGCCATTGTTTTTTGACAGATAGACTGTATACGCCGCTTTTATTGGAAAAAATGCGCTTTGTTAAACAAACCCGATAACCATTCTATATAAGCACCGCAAAGATCTTTAATACGCGAAAAGAACTCAATAAAAATCGATACGAACCGATGTAAAAATAATATTCGTAACTTGATTTTGTAATTCTTAATGGTACGACAGGATTTTAAAATAAATACGTAACGGACTTGAAAATAATTCGTAATTACGAAAATACGACCCTTATCTGGAGCTCTGACTTTTTGTTGTACAAAACCCCATAAAACAGTTAAAATGTGAAGAATTTATGTGTTCTGCGGTGAATTTGGCTAATGAAAATTTTGTGCCAGCAAGAGCCCTGTACAAATGAAAATGTGCAGCACAAACATATGAACATGTGCAATACAAAAAGATAAACATGATCTCAACAAACATATGAACATGACTTAAGCAGTACAAACATACATGTATGAACATGATCTGTACATACATATGTGTCTTGTTCTGAGAAATCTGGGCTTAATTCATGTGCGTAAAGTGTCGTCCCAGATTAGCTTGTGCCGTCCGCACAGGCTAATCAGGGACGACACTTTCCGCTTTAATGGTATTTTTAGTTTCAAGGAAGTCCCTCCTTACCCAAAATCCAAGTTTAGGCGGAAAGTGTCGTCCCTGATTAGCCTGTGCGGACTGCACAGGCTAATCTGGGACGACACTTTACGCACATGAATTAAGCCCAGTTTTCTCAGAACAAGACACATATAATAAACCTCCCATATTCCCAGCTCAAGGCTCATTTAAGAACTGAATAATCAAACTCTATTACAAATAGTTGTATTATATTTGCCTGCAAATTGAAGCCATGAAAGTATCATGTAATAGTTTTATTGATTGCTATATATCAATACTGATTAGAGCAGATAGTTAAAGAAACCCCGTACGTACCTACAGATCCCCCAGTGGACAGCTGACAGAACTCATACATGCCATCAAACACTGGACAGTCCTCACCCACATTGACTGCAAACAAACAAACATACTTATGATATAGAGAGGATATACGGGCCTTGCTCTGTGAAAAGGGGGTTTTACCCTTTCAGTGCGGGAACCGAATTTTGAAGGCCTTTGCAAACAGTTTGGATCCAGATAAGACACCACAAAACGTGGCGTCTCATCAGGATCCAAAACTGTTTGCTATTCTGATAGTATTCTTTGAAAAAAATCGAAGAAAATGCTAATTTTAGAAATTTAGCAGACAACATTTTAGCAGACGACAAATTTCCCAGCATGCAAATGCATTAAGCCCTGTATTCGCAGAGCAAGGCTCACATGATTTTTGCTATACATTACTAAATGTAAGGTACGTTCACAATGACAACAGTAATAATACTGATGACAGTTCTAGCATAATACGAAATACTGAAAATGACCCTTAAATTAATTATAGAATCAAAGAATTACATCTCTGCATCTGTTTGTTGTAGTCAGACATGTTGTCAGGCCGGATGCTGCGAAGGAACTTGATGTAGTCATCACTGTGGAACTTGGTCATCTCATCCTGAGTGGCCTTGTGGGGACGCTGTAAAACAAGGGGAATTACTGTAAAATCATGTTTATTCAGCAGAATGAAATTTATTTTCCTTTTGCTTAAAGAGTTTTATGTAAATAGGGTATAAGGGGGAATACACAGTGATCATGATAATTTTTTAATGCAGTAAGTTTTATATTCCAAAATATTTTGCACAAATAGTTTTCACTTCCAGATTATAGCTTCAATTTGTATACTTATATTAACATAAAAAGTAATACATATATTTTTT
The DNA here is from genome assembly GCF_020536995.1 of Dreissena polymorpha. Lineage (NCBI taxonomy): Eukaryota > Metazoa > Mollusca > Bivalvia > Myida > Dreissenidae > Dreissena > Dreissena polymorpha. The sequence continues at coordinate 5,543,429 of NC_068365.1, read as the reverse complement.
TTCTCAAAATTGTATTATATAATATTTGAAGTAATTTAAATATAAACATTTCAAGTGTTTTCAATTTGGAAATCATCCTTAAGTCAATTTAACAAAATATTTAAGAAAGAAAATACATTTGGCAATGGTCTATTTTAACTATTTACTTTCCTTTTTATTTAAAATCATATTCTTTAACAGGGACAAATATGCTAATTGAATGTTTAAAACATTCTTTGCTCTACCTGTTTTGATTCCTTTTTAACTTAAGCCAATTTATTACAACAGGAAATTAACACTTTACAGTTCCCTGTCTATATGAAAATATGTTTTGGTGCCTTGGTATGTTAGGGATGTAAAACACAAGGAAAATAATGTTCTTGACTACTGACAAACATTTAAAACAACACATTTAGATACAGATTATCCAGAAAGTACCAATCATACATTGTTCATGCCACCAATGTTTTTTTTCAAAGAGACATTCGTCTTAAATTGATTTCAGACAGACAATACATACAAAAAAAAACCTTCATGTACTAATTCTACATTTTTGGCGCTTCCACAAGATATACATTAAAAATTTAAGGCCAAATTGTAACAAAATGGCAATTTTCAAAAACTTTATATCGCTTAAAGTAAAAAAAATCTTTTTTTAGAAAATCAATATGAAATATAACTTCAAAATCTTCAGTATAAATTTTCTGTAAAAACAACTGTTCAGATACCGAATTTGAACTATACAACTCACATATATCTCCATTTTCCTGTAGAGCCCATAGTTGAGGATGAGGTTGTGAGTCATCCTGATACGGTGAGGCTTCATCGGGTGACCCTGGCCATAGTAGTAGTTGCCTATGTCACCTGAAGGCATGAACACAATTGGTGAGAATTATTTGAGCCTCACTCCGTAAAGGGGTAAAGGGTTGTGCACTTTCTGCTTTTATTGCATTTTTCAATTTAGGGAAGACTGTACATCACAAAAATCCATTTTATGCGGAAAGTATCATCCCTGATTAGTCTGTGTGGACTGCAAAGTCAACTGCTTATAGTCACAAAACCATTGATTGGATGAAAGGCAAAGATTTATACCAGCAGCGCTTCCGTTAGTGGACGTCTGGCGTAAATTACGCCCAAAAACGTACGTCCATTATACAAATGGTGGAAGTCCCTTGGACGTCCTATAATCCGCACGTACGCTATTCTCTAATACACAACACGTACACATGTCAACAGTAAATCGGGTTATTCAGACTGAGAGCTACTGTTATCAATGAATTTCTCAGCAAGTGGCCAATATTGATTTTTCCAGCTGTCAATCAAATTCTTCTTGGTAAGGGTATCAGCCAATCAGCGCTCAGGCAGCCAAATACACGCCGACCCCACGTGAAGCTGTATACAATAATATTAGCAACCTCTGCACTACGAAGTTGTTATTCAGCAATCAAATATTCAAGTCCACGCTTTTCCCGAGGAAGAATGACGTGATGTAGTACATGAAGTCTAATTTTTGCATGATTTTCATCTGTACACGCAATACAAGAGCAATGTTTATTTGTTGGTAGAATTTCCTTAACTTTCCGCAGTAAACTCTGTTTTCCCACAGCGTAGTTCAAATACTCCAGGTTACCTATTACTTCCATCATGAATTGGATTCATGAACCACCACAACCAACAGAAACCCATTCTAGATTGTGAAACAGTAACCATTAAAGTCTTCTCATCTAACTTGTATAATTGGTACCAGAGTGTCTTGAGAAGACCAGGTTAAATGCATGTGCGTAAATTATTGTCACAGATTAGCCTGAGCGGTCAATGTCCTTGCATAAAAGAACCATCAAGGTAAGTGGATATGCTGTTTGTGTCGCTTCACAAGCTTGCCCACAAGCAACTTTCAACACAAGACACCATGAACTGGTTCAACCCGAAGGGCTGGAAGGACTCTCAGTAATCCTTGGGTCTTGTAAGCAATGAAGATAATTTAGCGAAGTATACAGCTTATGTAAATTAATGGCTTTCTATTTGGCTTGACTGTGTACCTCAGTGACTGAGGAGTTAGCCTTAACGTCGATGCAGTATCTCTGGACTAGCTGCATGTCGAAGGCGATGGGCTCGATGTGGTAACGGTGATTGTCCCACTCACACTTGATCAGGCCGGCGGATGAGAGAAATTACTGGGCTTTCGTCAACTTTTGTATTTGAAAAAAAAAGACGTTGAAAAATCCTCATTTCCTGGGCTCAGATTTTTGAAATTTTCACATTTTTGGGGTCCATACAATAACCGAAAAGCACCGAAAAGCACCGAAAAGCACTCAATTTCTCTCTATATATATGCAATATATCGTTTTTAGTGTATGTTAACGAGTTTAATTAGTAATAAATGGTTATTTGATTGTATGTTTATACTACATTGTGCCCAAAATGGTAAATATCGGCAATTACCGACCGAAAAGCACTTCATGTGGAAACCGAAAAGCACTCAATTTCTCGCTATATATATGAATATTTGCGTTTCTAATGTGTGTAAACGGATTAAATTAGTTATAAATGGTTATATTTCATGCATATTTATACTACCTTGGGTTTATTATGAGGTATTAAGCCCCAAAATTGGATAAATATCGGCAATATACCGACCGAAAAGCACTTCAAGTGAAGACCGAAAAGCACTCAATTTCTCGCTATATATATGAATATTTGCGTTTCTATTGTGTGTAAACGGTTTAAATTAGTTATAAATGGTTATATTTCATGCATATTTATACTACCTTGTGTTTATTATGAGGTATTAATGCCCGAAATTGGATAAATATCGGCAATATACCGACCGAAAAGCACTTCATGTGAAGATCGAAAAGCACTCAATTTCTCGCTATATATATGAATATTTGCGTTTCTATTGGGTGTAAACGGATTGAATTAGTTATAAATGGTTATATTTCATGCATATTTATACTACCTTGGGTTTATAACGAGGTATAAATGCCCGAAATTTTATAAATATCGGCAATATACCGACCGAAAAGCACTTCATGTGAAGACCGAAAAGCACTCAATTTCTCGCTATATATATATAATATTTGCGTTCCTATTGTGTGTAAACGGTTTAAATTAGTTATAAATGGTTATATTGCATGCATATTTATACTACCTTGTGTTTATTATGAGGTATTAATGCCCAAAATTGGTTAAATATCGGCAATATACCGACCGAAAAGCACTCCCGCGACAGCAGATAATCACCGAAAAGCACTCAAGTTCTCTATATATACATGCAAGTTAACTATAAGGGCCGATTTTAATGGATTGAAAAGATGTACATATTTATTTAGTCAATAATGACTTCATTAAATAAAAAGTTTAAATATAAAGCTAATTACTATTTTTGGTGGCCACCGAAAAGCACTCCCGCGACAGCACAGAATCACCGAAAAGCACTCAATTTCTCTATATATAAACGAAACTAAGCTATAAGTGCCGTTTATAATGGATTGAAAAGATGTACATATTTATTTAGTCAATAATGACTTCGTTAAATATTGATTTAAGTTTAAAGATAAAGCACAAGCACTCAATTTCTCTCTATATTTAATATAATCAATGATGACTTCGTTAAATATTGATTTAAGTTTGAAAATAAAGCACTATATATATATGAGGCGCGTTCTGAGAAAAGTGGGCTTAATGCATGTGCTTAAAGTGTCGTCACTGATTAGCCTGTGCAGTCCGCACTGCTAATCAGGGACGACACTTTTCGCCCAAACGTGATTTTCGGTGAGGAGTGACTTCCTTGAAACTAAAAATACCATAAAAGCGGAAAGTGTCGTCCCTGATTAGCCTGTGCGGACTGCGTAGGCTAATCTGGGATGACATTTTACGAACATGCATTAAGCTCCTTTTTCTCCCCAGAACACGACTCATATATACATGAGGTAGTTTGCCAACATAATGAATGTTGCCCAGCTTTTGCCACGTGGAGGCCACCTCTTGTAAGAGCCAAATTTTGAAAAAAAAGGCCGAAATATTCCCGAAAATTTATGCAAGAAATAAAACAACAACGGAAATAGTCCCATTTGTATAAACAAGAAATTAAATATTTGCAGCTGTTTGTAATGAAATAAAACTGCACAGCTTAAGATAAGCTTTTTCTGTCAATGATTATGTTACCCTCAAGTTCAAATCAGATTATGATTATAGAAAGTAATGATATGTAAAAAAAAATCCAGGACATACACCGGCATATGGGACGCAATGTGTATATAAATATATGGTACAAACTAACTAATAAGTGGTACATAATATAAAAAACATAGAATAAAAATGGATAAACTATACATACAACTAGGTTACATATACATATGCAAAAAAGGTAGTAAAGTTCGAATAAAAGATAGATTAAACAAAATAAACAAAGATACAACTATGTTACATAGACATATGCAAAGAAGGTACAAAAGTTATAAAATTCAAGATCATGATTATAATAACAAATGTGAACAATGATAAAAAACCAGGTATGATTATCATTAAGATTTGTAAAGAAATCTATACGACGGGGCATTTAAATCGTGTTTCATTTATTTTCAGATATAAATATCAACGGAATGCACAGGTAAACTATCAGTGAGTTTTAATTACAACACAACTGATCGAAGGTGTTAATACTGTTATCTTATCAGCGGGGTGTTAATTAAATAGCATCCGATTGAAGGTGCGATAGTCTTAATACACGCAGCGCGCAATCTGATTACCCGCTGCGCACACGCGTCAATATGATAGAAATGGGGTTTAATTTCCCACTAAACAATGTTACAGTTTTGTCTGCCTCAGAAGCCGTTGCTTGGTCATTTGTCAGTTCATCATTCTGATTTGCATCACTGCTCTCAGATAATGAGTTTTCAAAAGACCTTTCAACAGTTTCCGAGTGGTCATAATCGGAGTCGTCACCATCAATTACCACAAAAGTTGCATTAGCAGGAATTGAACATGTTTCTACCTTTGTAACTTTAATATCATCACTGAGTGGCGAAACATCATTTACTAAAATTTTGTTTGCAGGAATCAATGGCATTCAAACATTTTGAAATAGATCTAAACAGACAGTTGCCGTCACCGATTTTTTTGATAGGTGTGTAATGCCCTATCATTGCAGGATGAAATTTGTGCAGAATATTGATCGCCATCTTGTCCGCGTCTGAAGACGGGAACGTAACATCAGTCTGCTGTAATCCCACATTATACGCATCTAATAGTTTCCTTTCGGACTTAGCAGCATTTATCAATGCATTTTTCTTTTTTGACTGTAATGCGGCCCGAAGTCTGTAAAAAGAGGGTGTCCCGAAGAGTTGACTAAATTTCTACAGCTAACATTTAATCAAGCGCGTAAACTTCTCAAAAAACGATATTTCCCTATTTCCGTTCACATTTTAAAAATGTATGTATTAATGGCTTACTAACGCTCGATTGGTCATTGTCGGCTCGGGTACTACCTACATGTACCCGGTCGATATTAGACTGTACCCCAATTGTATTTCCCGCCCAAAATCCGATGTCGTAAAACGCGCTAACGATTATCTTAAACAAACTTCTGTTAAGAAAAACTGCATCAACATGAGTATGAGTTACTTAAGAGTACCCGGGGTACATGTAAGTTTTACCCGAGCCGACAATGACCAATCGAGCGTTACTTACAGTAAAATACCCAACAGCGGTATAATGTTATAGATTTATTTTTGCATTAACATTAATTCAAAACATTTTTAGTTCAAAATGTTATTCACGTTAAATAAATACATCAGTTCTTCTGTTCATTTGCATCAAATTAAAGGTTAAAGTCCGATTGTTTTTAAAAAAACTGCTATTTTATGAATACATCTAGCATGTACACTTAACAATAATGATGTTTTAAAATTTTGTGAAGTGCGCGGGCCATTGAACGTTGAGATAAGCAATGTTGCGAATTAAATTACACATAATTAAAAACTTATTTATTGTAGGATACCGATTACACGGAGCTTGATTACGCTGCGAACTAGAACTCTGCGGCAATGTATCTCCAATGAAAGATGTAACATTAATTCAAGCACGTATACTTACCAAAAAAAAGATATTTCTTTATTTCCGTTATCAGTTTAAAAATGATAGTATTAAGGTGTTACTAAACAGTAAAATACCCAACAGCGATCGGGATTAATGCACTTGGCCGCTAGACGAAAAATTTTATACAACTATTCTGGGCAAATTTCACTTTCAATAAATACATCAGTTGTTTTTATCAACCAAATTCCTGTTGTGTGCTACTGTTTCTTATCAGAATTATATATTTTACAATACACCATCAGACCCGAATGAATACACCATTTATTCCAAGCAGGTAAATAACAATTACTATAATAAAACAGTGGAAGTCTACACGGTGTATTAGCAACCTGCTGTGGTGATCTTATCTGACAGTTCAATACACAGGAACATGGCTACTGTACTGGAATTGGATTTACAGCCAAAATAACTGTTTTCATTTCAGTCTACACTGTGTATTAGCAACCTGCTGTGGTGATCTTATCATCTCAATACACAGGAACATGGCTACTGTATTGGAAATATCGGATATACAGCCAAAATAACTTTCATTTATTGCTGAAGTGGTGTGCACTAACAATTGATCCACCTCACCGTTGCACTTTTTTTATTACATTAATTAATTTACTGAGTCGGCGCTGCGCTAATAAAGTGTGATGGTGGAAATTAAGAAATAAGATATATTTTCGCATGAAAACTGAATACACATGATACATGGATAAAATATATATAAGACACATTTGAATCTTTCATTTCTCCAAAAATTAGCACGTAGTCACATATATATAAGATAGATTAAATACCAGAAAACAATATAAGTAAGACACATTTGCATCTTTCATATCTTAAAAAAAACAACACGTGAATTTAAAGAAATACATTTATTACTGGCACTAGCTATTCTAAAAGTCGGCCGTCAACATAAGTTCAAAGAAGGAACCACAATTAAATACGATCCATTTTCGAATGGTACTGATTGTATAGCAAGTAGTCACATATTAATTCTAGCTTGCATTAGTTAAAATAATTTTGTTAATTTTGTTAATTAAGGTCAAATTAATCTGTTCTTTAGAGATTAAAAGGGTTTAAAGACGGCGCTAATAAAGTGATTGTGCCCGTGCCTGAAATATACGTGACACGTTGACACGTTGTTTTTTCTGCACTCATTTGGGGAGCTATTGAATTTCAAGTGTACATGTTGATTTTTTTGTATCTTCAATTAAAATCGCTATTATTAATACAAAGCACATTAACTAAAAGTCATGCTGCAATTTCTATTCAAGAGTTTCACGTCAATTAGAAATACTTAAAACATATACATCAATTTACGTATAAGATGATAAACACCATGAAATGCTTTTCGGTTGGTACATTGCCGATATATTTATAACTTGCTACCTGTTTTTTATAAAAAAATATATATTATATTCGATTTTTAACATGAATGTCTCAGTCCTCTAAACCGAAAAGATCCGTAACATAAAATAGTGTCTTTGTGTCGTATGAACGAATCTGCACTAAAACTAAGATTAGATTCACATCGTACATCGAATAATTAATTGAGCACATGTAAATCAACAAAACTGAACATTAATTCACACGAGCCGCACTGTTCGGACATGAATTAAAGGCACCGATCATAACACAACTTCTCATCATTATCTGGAATATAATTAATTGAAGGTGCGAAAATCTATTTCCAAACTGCTTTGTGCTGATTAAAGAAGCGTACCGGCCGTTCGTTCACAAGTTGTTAATGATGACTTCAGACATTAAAATTAAGTTTCAATATGAACAGACTTTGACTAAATAAATATGTACATCTTTTCAATCCTTTAAAATCGGCCCTTATAGTTAACTTGCATGTATATATAGAGAACTTGAGTGCTTTTCGGTGATTCTCTGCTGTCGCGGGAGTGCTTTTCGGTCGGTATATTGCCGATATTTAACCAATTTTGGGCATTAATACCTCATAATAAACACAAGGTAGTATAAATATGCATGCAATATACCATTTATAACTAATTTAAACCGTTTACACATAATAGGAACGCAAATATTATATATATATAGCGAGAAATTGAGTGCTTTTCGGTCTTCACATGAAGTGCTTTTCGGTCGGTATATTGCCGATATTTATCCAATTTCGGGCATTAATACCTCGTTATAAACACAAGGTAGTATAAATATGCATGAAATATAACCATTTATAACTAATTCAATCCGTTTAAACCCAATAGAAACGCAAATATTCACATATATAGCGAGAAATTGAGTGCTTTTCGGTCTTCACATGAAGTGCTTTTCGGTCGGTATATTGCCGATATTTATCCAATTTCGGGCATTAATACCTCGTTATAAACACAAGGTAGTATAAATATGCATGCAATATACCATTTATAACTAATTTAAACCGTTTACACATAATAGGAACGCAAATATTATATATATATAGCGAGAAATTGAGTGCTTTTCGGTCTTCACATGAAGTGCTTTTCGGTCGGTATATTGCCGATATTTATCCAATTTCGGGCATTAATACCTCGTTATAAACCCAAGGTAGTATAAATGTGCATGAAATTTAACCATTTATAACTAATTCAATCCGTTTACACCCAATAGAAACGCAAATATTCATATATATAGCGAGAAATTGAGTGCTTTTCGGTTTCCACATGAAGTGCTTTTCGGTCGGTAATTGCCGATATTTTCCATTTTGGGCACAATTTAGTATAAACATACAATCATATAACCATTTATTACTAATAAAACTCGTTAACATACACTAAAAACGATATATTGCATATATATAGAGAGAAATTGAGTGCTTTTCGGTGCTTTTCGGTGCTTTTCGGTTATTGTATGGACCGACATTTTTGTGTTACCGTACCAAGTATTCCTTGCAGAAGTATGCCCCGAAATGTTAATTTTACAAGTTGGTGTGCGTTATACATTGATACAACGCTAGTCTGTCTGTTAATTTGTGAAAAATTCATTGTGCAATATCGTAAATATTCCTGATGGGCGCCATGATTGTTGTTGTTGTATGCGCGGGAAAACGCGCCGTAGCGAAAAGTAGAATTTACTACCCAAAAGAAACTCGTCCAGTCAGTCTGGTTCCCACCTCGCAGAGCCTGGTTCCCGCCGTCAAAATAGCGAATGCTACAGCGGGTGCGACTACGAGGGGAGTTTGTGCTAATGATTTTTTCGAACACTATGGTCGTCTTTTTTATGTTTGCTTAGTATGTGTGACCTACAGCATGTATTTGCTGATCGTGCAAATAAACTGAAACTGCAACCATGAAATTACTCTTTCACACTGTATGCGAGTCCGGGAAACCCTTTCTTCTTCTGATACAGCACTCCTTCTCAAACGAAGAGTTTGTGCTGGTGCCTATTGGTTACGGGGTGAAAACTATACGAAGGTTTTCCAGATACGGATTACTAAATTCCTGCTTGACACAGGCCCGGATCTGGAATGATTGAATCCATTGATCTGGTTTGCCTTTGATAGTGCGGATTAGAGAATCTTAAACTCTCGGGACCTACGGTCCCTCTAAAATGGCCACCTGGTGACACAGAATATTCGCTTCGCGAATAACCGTCTTCGGCCTTCGGCCTCGGCAGGTGCTCAGTTGTTAGTTAGTTTAGAATTATTTCCTGTGTGCTCCTGGTATTGGAAAGAAATGTTTGTTGTGAGGACTCGAGTAGAATACGAGTGGCTTGCGCTTGCCTTCATCAGTTGATTGGCCGTGGTGAGAAACGTGGGAGACGTTGTGTGCTCTAATTATGCGCCTGAGGAGTTTGCATTAAAGATTTATACATAGAAATCTTGGCAATACTTTGTTGGCAAACAAATGCAAATACACTAGACTTTACTGGGATCCAACATATCTGATTATAGTGACACTGTACCTGATATCCACGACTGAGTCATTGTTGCCAGCTGACTGGGAATCATTGCCATCTGTTGTTTGCTTTTAGTTGAGAAACGTCTCTCATGTAAACTGTTAACGCTTAATTTTAGAGGATGTTTCAAATATCTGTAGGAATTTCTGTTCGCTTTTAGTCAAGTTTGAGTTAAAGTGATATTATGGGCATTTTCACTGTTGAATTGAGCTGACCAATTATCTGCAACTCATCATGCTACCAGTTGTTTACCAAAAATATATATTATATTCGATATTTTACATGAATGGACAGCCCTGTAAGCCGAAATGATCCGTAAAACAAAATAGAGTCTTTGTGTCGTATGAACGAATCTGCACTAAAACGTCATTTAGATTCACATCGTAAATGGAATCATTTCTGTGGTCAGCTGTCAAAACGAACGTATGATTGATATTCCAATGCATTATTTTTCTCTTTCCGGGATATTGTTTCAGTATGGTGATGCTGCATTAACAAATATATCATGGTGAAGGGTATTACCGCTCCTTCATTTAAACATACGCCTTTTTAGTTGAGTAAAAACGTTAAGTCGTAACTTCAGCTCAACGTCTGACGGCCCCGTGCATGTCTGACAATCAGTCCTGTCTTAAACCTCATAAATGACGTGTTTTCTTGGCATGACCGACATAACGCAGATTTTGAGGAGACAGGACAGTTACATGGTCGATCCTACTACCGGTGACTTTCCAACCTTCCGCAGGCATAACAATGTTTTGTACCACAACATACTGATTGGCTGTTTTTATTGTTTCGATAGTTGCAAAAAAAAAATCAACAAATGTGATAATGAAACAAGTGTCGTTAGCTAAAATTCATCCTCATATCTTGTGTATCAATAGATTCAGTGTCTGTTGTATGCATATGTTTGTTAAGTTTTGAATCAGTTTCAATCAGCCTCGCTGTATAAACAGTATCATCAAAATAAACTGAAATCAGAAATATAACGTCACTTATTGATAAGAATTACCATGTCGCGTCTCATACGATTTCAGAGATACTACTTGCATTGAGTAATATGGTATAAGATTCAGGAAATCGCCCAATACGAGAGCATTTCTTGAAATATCATTGAACATGTAGGAAAACCATTACCGTTTGTATACATATAAATTATGGACAATAACAAGTTGTTCTTTAGTTCTCAAACAATGCTCGAAATAGTTCATGTTAATCACATAAGCCTCGTTCTGGGGAAAATGGGCTCAATGCATGTGTGTGAAATATAATTCCAGATTAGCCTGTGCAACCCCGCACACACTTATCATTGAATACACATTCTGCTTGTAGGCAATTTGTGTTTGTTGTAAGTCATTTCTAAACGAAAATCCTGTTTACGCGATAAGTGTTGTCCCTGATTAGCCTGTGCATACTGCACAGGCTAATCTAGATCACACTTTACGCACATGCATTCAGCCGCATTTTCCCAGAGAGGCTCATATCATGGTGTATGGGTGTGTTCTGTTCATCTACAGTGCTTGGTATAACATGCACCCTATGCCTTCACATCTTAGTTATCTTTAGAACAAGAAATTGAATCCCACAATGCAAAACTGATGACACAAAAGGATGCAATGTGACATCATTTCAAAATCGTGCAATGTTAAAATAACGTAAAAAAATGTTAACCACCATGAGACGTGTTGCATGTGACGCCAGTCTTCCTACCACAAAGATCAATGACACTCAGAGGTAAAAGTTCATTTCAAAATTGGTAATAAAACAGATTGTCCGGACTGTAATTTGACACAGAAGAAATGCATGGAGCTTGCATGGAGCTGGTATCATTTGGTTTTCAACAGTATGTCAGTCATATCATGTTGTCATTTAATCTACATGCCCGCACACTTTTCCTGCGTTAGCTGGTGTACTTCTACATATTTATGCATATAGTGGACAAATGCAAACTAGAGAGGTAGTTGGGCCAGGCCGAACAAATAATTGCATGACAAGTCACCACACAAATTTTCTGCGTGGCAGTCCAGCATTCTATAAACTAATCTGTTCGGCTGTGTCATTTTAAGTACAAATTTTTCTAAATGAAAATAGTTTTTTACTACATCAGTAGACGAGACTCAAAAAGACTCCAGCACCCGATGTTTAACTTGCGGTTAAGTCGGTAACATGTTGGTAACTTGTCTTTATAAAGTACAAGTACCATAATTAAAGCCAACTTTAAACAGTGCAATATTATACAAATGCCCACATACATGGCACACCACCGTCAAATACATACATACTTCACACACGCTATACTCTACAATACATGTAGAAGAACTGAATGGATTGTACCAAATGCTGAAGTCCCATGCCAACTTATGGCTAACACTACCATCAACTTGTATTTGGGCTGGTATTCTGTAAACTGTTTTATATTTGCAATTAATGGTGCGTGGTTAATGGAATATTCAAAACATTATTCATAAGCTTTTACTAAATGCAAATACACAAACAATAACACAAAACATTCTTTTTACATTTATTTGTTGTGTATGAAGAATAAAAGTTTGATTTTAATGGACCACAAGACAAAAGCAATATGATGTCAATTCGTAATCTAAAGTTTATCTTTTACACAAAAACATCAATGTTGTATACTAGCATTAATCTATTTATGCCTGGTGGACTCACCCATCCTAAATTGGATTAATTTATTTACAAAATTAGGGATGTCTAGTAGATTTATTTCTATATTAAGAATATTTCTTACAGAAATTCCTTTAAGCAAACAGCGCAGACCCAGATGAGACGCCACATCATGTGGCGTCTCATCTGGTCTACGCTTGTTTGCCATGGCATTTTTTCTAGGCGCTAGGCATAAATGGGTTAAAAACACACAGCAACCACTGATACTGATATAATCTATGGACCGTTCTTACAGCACAAAGCACCACTCATTTAACATAGGCCTGGTCAATGAATCAGCAAAGCCAGAAAAATAACTTCCGGTATTGCTAAAATACATCTGCAATTTTCACATTTGCGGTGCTGTCATAATACAATTCATTATTTAAAAGCAATATCAGGCCAATGTGCTAAGCAGCATTTCAGTATTTTCAGATTGTTTCACATGATACCGCATTGAAAATGAACATTTTTCTTTTCCTAATCACAAAACGTCACATTTTGTAACAAAAAAAATATCATGAAAACTTAGTAACAAATTAAATATGTAATGTATTTTTATTTATTCAAATACTACTATTGAATAAAACAAAGCTGCTTCCTACTTTGGAATACATATTTTTGTGCCAAAACCGCCAAGCTGGTGTGAGCTGTGTGTTAAGAACCTGGTGATCTAACTCACATGTTTCTATTCCAGTTATATAATCACCAGCACTGGACGATGTATTACATTCTGTTGCAATGTTCTGTACATGTGTATACGTGAGACAGGCTGTTACGAAGTTTTCTCATCAGTTTTTGGAGCATCCTTACTTTCCTCAAAAGAACTTTCAGTCTTTGCAGATTCAGATCCTTGAAAAGAGGCACAAAATACCACAATGTTAGTTTTCATATTAATAGGTGGCATGATCAACAGGTGTATATTTCAAACAAATGGAAAAGGAAATGTCAATTTTCACAACATTTCAAGAATTTCAATTTCAAAATATTTATTTTTATATTTTCTCTATTTCAACATGACAGCACATATGATGTATAATACTGTAAATTATTTTCTACATAATATGGAACACCTAAAGGATTATAAATATTTATTTACAGACTGCAAATCCATTTATATTTGTTGAAAGAAAACTTCTTTTTATTTATTTTGCTACACTTTTCTGCAATTAATGCTTGGTGTCATTACACAAGATGAACACAAATTGTTGTCAGAATAAACAGACAAATAAATGGGTCTAACCCAAAGGTGAAGTTGAAGTAACCAAGCGTTAAGTAAAACTATTTGTATTCAATAAGCAAATTACCAAACTAATGACCAGGGCAAATAAGAGAAGGTGCAAATATAAAATGCACATCAGTGTATTTTTTTATGATTAGGGGAATGGGTCCAGGCCTCTTCCGATTGGGAAAAATCGCAGCATGTTAACTAAATTGGGAAATTTGTGTTATTATTGTTTTTGCTAACAAATGCTTCAAAATTGAGAATAAAAGCGCTTTCAATATAGTATTTCCTAAAGTTCATCTTATAAGAGCTGGATGGGAACTAAAAGGTTGACATGTAAAGAAACAAACACTTTAAATTGGGATGTTAAGGTCCCTTTTTGGAAAAATATATACTTTTCACCATTGGAATGGGGGCTGAAACGGGCCCCGCATTTGAACCCAACAAAAAAACACACTGAACATATAATATGAAGTACAGATAACGTTATTAGCCCATGCACAAGCTTTTCAAGTGTAGAGTTACCTTTCTTCTCATCTTCAGAGTTGCCAGACTTGTCTTTGTCCTCTCTGCAAACATACCAGAGAAATGGATAACACGTGGGCAAACCAGAGTCAACATAGCTGCAACACAGGGCTTATGCCAAAATGGGTCTTATTTCATTCGTCAAATTAGCACATTGCTACAAAATTCAAAATGTGCAGTTTCATGAGAACGCCGCTTTGAATTTTTTTTTTTACCTTACACCTTGAGCATGACCTGACTTGAACTCCCACCACTCAAAATGTGCAGCTTCATGAGATACACATGCATGCCAAATATCAAGTTTCTATCTTCAAATAATGCATCAGTTATGGCCAACGTTTAAGTTTTTTCCGGACGGACGGACAGACATAAACACATACTGACATACTGGACGGACAGTTCAAACTGCTATATGCCGCCCTACCGGGGGCATAAAAATTGCATTTGGCTACAACTTTTCTTCATAAAACCTGCCAAAACCAGCAAAAGTGTGTTGGATTTTTATGTCCTACGCTAAATTTGGCTCAAGACAATTTTAAGCCCGGTGGAGCCCAGCTGAGCAAGCTTGTACAAATAACATGACTGGTAAAATGAGTCTGCAACATCGCTCTTGAATATGACTGGTAAATGTAAACAGGCTTCCACTTATGTGATCGACAATTATAAACGAACATACATTTTAGGCTGCATTACATTTCACAAGTTTGAGAAATTGGAAGTCTGGGGTCAAAACTGCAATGGGTGAAACAAGAGATATTACAAATGTACTTAAAGAATGAGCAATCATGTTTTCAATAGACTAATGCTACTGCAAACTGCAAAAGTTCACTTACCCTGATTCCTTTGACTCCTTAGCATTGTCATTACTGTCTCCCTCCTTCTTTACCTTCCTTCTTCTCTCCTTCTTTCCCTTCCCCTGCAGACACAGACGCATCAGTCCACAACATACAGTACAATGCAAGTTGAAGAACGCATCAGTCACAACATACAGTACAATTCAAGTTGAAGAACGCATCAGTCACAACATACAGTACAATGCAAGTTGAAGAACGCATCAGTCACAACATAAAGTACAATGCAAGTTGAAGAACGCGTCAGTCACAACATACAGTACAATGCAAGTTGAAGAACGCATTCAGTCACAACATACAGTACAATGCAAGTTGAAGAACGCATCAGTCACAACATACAGTACAATTCAAGTTGAAGAACGCATCAGTCACAACATACAGTACAATGCAAGTTGAAGAACGCATCAGTCACAACATACAGTACAATGCAAGTTGAAGAACGCATCAGTCACAACATACAGAACAATGCAAGTTAAAGAACGCAACAGTCACAACATACAGTACAATGCAAGTTGAAGAACGCATCAGTAACAACATAAAGTACAATGCAAGTTGAAGAACGCGTCAGTCACAACATACAGTACAATGCAAGTTGAAGAACAGGTCAGTCACAACATACAGTACAATGCAAGTTGAAGAACGCATCAGCCACAACATACAGTACAATGCAAGTTGAAGAACGCGTCAGTCACAACATACAGTACAATGCAAGTTGAAGAACGCGTCAGTCACAACATACAGTACAATGCAAGTTGAAGAACAGGTTAGTTACAACATACAGTACAATGCAAGTTGAAGAACGCGTCAGTCACAACATACAGTACAATGCAAGTTGAAGAAAGCGTCAGTCACAACATACAGTACAATGCAAGTAGAAGAACACGTCAGTCACAACATACAGTACAATGCAAGTTGAAGAACGCGTCAGTCACAACATACAGTACAATGCAAGTTGAAGAACGCGTCAGTCACAACATACAGTACAATACAAGTTGAAGAACGCGTCAGTCACAACATACAGTACAATGCAAGTTGAAGAACGCGTCAGTCACAACCTACAGTACAATGCAAGTTGAAGAACGCGTCAGTCACAACATACAGTACAATGCAAGTTGAAGAACGCGTCAGTCACAACATACAGTACAATGCAAGTTGAACAACTATTTTGGGGTCTGAGTTTACTACAGTGTTGATTGATTTATAAGACAATTCCTTTGAAAAACCTGCATAGGCTTATTTTTTTTAATTCAATAAGAAATATGAATTATTAAATATGCTAAATACAAAACATTTATACATTGTAGATACAGTATTATTACTAATTCAGGAGACATATCCCACGTTGTGTAATTCCCCCGTTGAAACTAACACAAACTATCCCCCCCCCCCTCCCCAAAAAAGGCTGCATGTGTTCATTTAAGACGCAAACCGAGCCCAGAGCAGGGCATGGAGGATCATCTATACAGAAGCAATCATTTCCATGGTTTCACGGCATTGCACGGGGTATTTGACAATGATTTAAAATACCGAGAATTGGGAACACAAACAATACCTTTTGCCTGCTCTGCTTTTCGCTCCTCATCAGTTTTGGGTCGTTTGGGTTTCGGTTTGTGTGACATCCGGTCCCGTCTACCGCCCGACTCGTTTGGTCCTGACATTTCATCCTCAGAGTCCGAGAACTCTTCATCACAGTGTATCCTCTTGTCACTGGCGCGGACTGAAAACAAGAAGACCATCAGGAGGTATAACCAGCTTGAGTGGTATGGTGTTTGATAACCTTATTGATTAGCTAGAAAACATTGATTATATCATGAGCATGGTGAAAGAAATGAAGATGAAACCCAGATAAGTACAGACTACTGACTCTTAAGCAGCAATGAACAAATGAAATTTACAAATACCCCAAATACCAACAATAGTAAAAGTAAGTCGTGTTCTGAGAAAACTGGGCATTATGCATGTGCGTTAAGTATTGACCCAGATTATCCTGTGCAATCCGCACAGGCTAATCAGGGACGACACTTTTCGCTTTTATGACATTTTTCGTTTAAATGAAGTCTCTTCTTAGGCCAAAAAAAGGAGGTTCGTTTGGGGTCTCCTTGAAAAAAAAAAAACAGAGTCGGTAGGTAGAGATCTGTTGTTGTTTTTTTTTGTTTTGTTTTTTTTGTCTTTCGGGTACTACAATGGAAGGCTACTAAAGCTTATTATAACATGCTTTGTTTGCTTGATATTACATCTTATATGAACGAAAATGCCCGAATATTTTTTTTTTTCCGACCCCAATACAAAGTTGAGGGTCGGCGCCATTTCGGGAGACACGGTCGGGAGACCCGAAACAAACCTTTTTTTGGACCTAGCAAAAATCCAATTTAGACGTAAAGTGTTGTCCCTGATTAGCCTAAGCAGACTGCACAGGCTAATCAGGGACAACACTTTACGCACATGCATTATGCCCAGTTTTCTCATAACGCGACTCAAGTCTGAGCCCCATTCTGGGAACACTGGGCTAATTACATATGCATAAATGTCATCCAAGATTAGACTGTGCAGTCTGCGCAGGCTTATCATGAGCCAAACATTCTGCCAGAAAAGGATTCTCATTTAGAAGAGACTTGCTAAAAACCCAACATTCCATAATGGCGGAAATTGTCGTCCCAGATTTGTCTCTTTGGACTCATTATTCACTACAATTCCCATTAATTCCCATTCCAACTCAACTCACTGGAGACTCTACTGTCTGGATTATCCTTGTCCTCGTTATCACTCTCATCATTCAGGGCATCCTCTGGGATGGCTGCAGAGATAAATTCCAACATTATATGTCTGCATCATGCGAAAATGGGTCTTATGCCAAATGCAGCCAGCATAGCTCCAGATATATTGCACAATCACGCTGTCTGGTCTGGAGCTGCCCTGTCTGCTGATGAGACCATGATCAAACCTTTTGGACTTTATATCTCTTAACTAGACTATGCAAATATGCAGGCTAATTTGTAGCTACGCTGGGTACATTTTGCATACAGGTAATATATTTACTAAAAAATGTCTAAAAAGTCAGGTAAGGAAGGTTATAATTTGTGTGTGTTTTTTTTACTCACATATAAGTGAAATCAATCTTGAATGTGAATCTTGATGTGGTTTCATCAATTATTGTCCATTTAATAGCCAAAAGTTATGAAGTTGTGACTTTTAATGTTTCAAAGAACTCCACTGATTTCTCAGGGTATTGTCAAAATAATTGTGAATATAATTACTTTACAAGGTAATAAAGTTTTGGAAAACATTTGACTTAGTTTGTACTCTACTGAAACATTATCTAGCCAAACACTGTGAGCAAGTAGCAAAAAGTGCTTATTAAAAACAAAGCTCATTGTTGGTAACAATAATGACAACTGACAACCAATGACTATACCTGCCCACCATAAGTACTTATACCAATAACAAATCAGACTTCACCTATCCAAACTATCTACCTTGCATCTGTACTCCAGGGGCGTGGGGAAGCATACGGAGATTCTCAAATAGACGGGTCCTGTAACAGGCACAACAAAACATCACACTACTGAGCTGTATGATAACACAACCTGTACCTAAGATATTGACTGATAGATGCTGATATTTAGCTAGACAAAGAACAAAATTATTGTTGTTAAAATACATCATAATTGGCAGATGATATATATTTTTTTGCTGCATTTTTTGGTTTATCACACTTTTTTCAGTTGGTCTAATTTCCTTGTGGTTTAAATTCAAAAGCCCTCATGAAATACTTGAATTCCTTGTTATCTTGTTGAAACTCACCTGACCTATTTCAGTAATATGTAACCCACTTAAAGCATGCATGACATACATGAAGGTCATGTGACTCAATTGAGTCTCACATGACCTACTCAAACCCCCCATGACCTACTTGATTTTCTCCAGGTACTCTGTGGTGTTCTGGTTGGCCATGTTGGAGGGGCTGATATTCAGTTTGAAGTCGGGTCCATAGTACTCAAAGTAGTCGTTGTATGGCAACTCTGAAATATACCATCAACATTAACACATTGCTGGCTTTTACTAGAAACAAATAGAGGATATTTGTTAATGTCAGTGAAAGATCGTTGTTTATTTCACAAGTGATCATAGAAAATATATTTTCGCCACGAGTGAAAATATTATTTTTCTATGATCACGAGTGAAATAACAAACTATCTTACACTGACATGAACACATTTTCTGTTTATTTTATGCCCCTTTTTCAATAAAATAATTAACAGCTGTTTCCCTTTCACTGAAAAGTTATCATTTCTCCCGTGGCATGCCTCAATACATTTCAAAACACAAAATGACGTCATTAGTGTGACTCTTTTACTATGTAAATCAACGGTAAACAAGCATAAAATAAAGAGAAAATTTGTTGGATTCGGTGGGATGTTGATTTTAATTCACTCGTGATCATAGAAAATATACATAAAATTATTTATGATAATCTAAAATAGAAAAAGGAGTTCCGAAAATTTGTTATTTTCATCACTGAAAATAACAATTTGTTTATTTTCACTCCTGTTATTTACTGCAGAAATGACATATTTTATCATTAGGTATAAAAGAAAGCATACTATTATTAATAGTGAAGATCAATGTTGATCACATTCTAATATATTATTTGTATTTTGTCATATTATTATATTATATGAATGGGCATTACATAGATCTAAACAACCTATATAATTTAACAAGATGCTTCTGTCTTCTTTCTGACAGTCAAGACATTCATAGGAATATATTAATTTCCTCCTACCATTGGCCACCTCTACACCAAGAGCTATGGAGGTCTCATTGGTCCAGCAACGCGCCACGTTCCTGATGGTGTAGCCGCCACCCCCTAGGATCATCAGAGGCAGATTCCACTTCTTCATGAACTCAACAGCCTTCCCGTGACCTGAAGACGAGAACCAGCCACATACATGGTAATATAAAATACCAAGCAATGCCAGCCTGGTCAGAACCAGCCACATACATGGTAATAGGAAATACCAAGCAATGCCACAGTCTGGTCAGAACCAGCCACATACATGGTAATAGGAAATACCAAGCAATGCCACAGTCTGGTCAGAACCAGCCACATACATGGTAATAGGAAATACCAAGCAATGCCACAGTCTGGTCAGAACCAGCCACATACATGGTAATAGGAAATACCAAGCAATGCCACAGTCTGGTCAGAACCAGCCACATACCGGTACATGGTAATAGGAAATACCAAGCAATGCAATAGTTTGGTCAGAACCAGCCATATACATGGTAATAGGAAATACCAAGCAATGCCACAGTCTGGTCAGAACCAGCCACATACATGGTAATAGAAAATACCAAGCAATGCCAGCCTGGTCAGAACCAGCCACATACATGGTAATAGGAAATACCAAGCAATGCCAGTCTGGTCAGACCCAGCCACATACATGGTAATAGGAAATACCAAGCAATGCCACAGTCTGGTCAGAACCAGCCACATACATGGTAATAGGAAATACCAAGCAATGCCACAGTCTGGTCAGAACCAGCCACATACATGGTAATAGGAAATACCAAGCAATGCCACAGTCTGGTCAGAACCAGCCACATACATGGTAATAGGAAATACCAAGCAATGCCACAGTCTGGTCAGAACCAGCCATATACATGGTAATAGGAAATACCAAGCAATGCCAGTCTGGTCAGACCCAGCCACATACATGGTAATAGGAAATACCAAGCAATGCCACAGTCTGGTCAGAACCAGCCACATACATGGTAATAGAAAATACCAAGCAATGCCACAGTCTGGTCAGAACCAGCCACATACATGGTAATAGAAAATACCAAGCAATGCCACAGTCTGGTCAGAACCAGCCACATACATGGTAATAGGAAATACCAAGCAATGCCACAGTCTGGTCAGAACCAGCCACATACATGGTAATAGGAAATACCAAGCAATGCAATAGTTTGGTCAGAACCAGCCACACATGTTGTAAGATGAAACAGCCAGCAATACCAGTCTGTTTCAAATAAAATATAGTAGCCTTGGTCAGGGAAAATCCATTTAGATTTTCTTGCTAAATGACGACATAAATTTTCAATTTCAAAATAAGTCTCTGCTGACCATTTATGATCCTTGAAACATTGAAACTTTGATTTCAATTAGATTTTTTTAATTTTAATTACAATTAAATATTCAGAAAAGGTAAATCTTAAGAATGGCTCGAGCCATTTAGCACTCGGCTTGATTGCCGCCTTATTCTTTTGGACAAAAATCTCCATGAGAAAATATCAATTGCTAACAATGTCATGTAATGAGGAAAGATCTGAAGAAAAGGCTGAATGACATGAAGAAGTAGATTTCTACTTATCCTCATTTGATTACACAGTCTTATCTAAAGATCATTCCACCCAGCCGCTCAAACATCTAAGTTGTCAAGCAATCTTGGCACTCAAATGGAGGAATACTTCAAAAAGACAGCAAGATAACACAACTGAGCTTAGTAAGAGTGGTGTGTAACCTTTGAGTGTGAGGTTGAAGCAGCCAAGCCTGTCCCCAGACAGAGAGTCCGCCCCACACTGTAGCACTATCACACTGGGCTGGTACATCTCCATCACCTTGTTGATCACCTGTAACATAGACATCAATGTGAGGTACAAGTTTTATGGAGATATGAAGATGGATATAACAGATTGCCTTCTAGAGATTTTAAAACGTTTTACAATAAACATATAAGTAAAACTATCTCAACTAGACTGTCATATTTTTGAATGGACAAAAACTGTCTTCTAGTTTGATTAACAAATGTTGTAGGTTCATCAGATAATAAAAACAGGCCCTGTGGTTGCATAATGGAATTAAAATGCAGAAATTATTTTACCCCCCCCCCCCCCAAAAAAAAAAAACCTATTCATATAAGACATAAGTGCAGTTTGTTTCTGATGACCAATGACTACAGCATTTCTGCACATACAGGATATGTGTCCATCAATTGTAGATGAAAATAAAGCAATTGTTGTCCAGTATTTAAAGCTATTAGGTACAAAGAAAAGAATCACACTTAATTAAATAACACATACCGGTTTGAAGATAGTCTCATAAGCGTCGTCATCAATGCCATCTCGCAGGGGGAAGTTAACTGCATAGTACTTTCCCTTGCCAGCTCCAATGTCCTAAGTAGGAGAATATCAGACATTAACAGTAAACAGAAAGTTTTATCACCATTTTTAGGATATTACCCATACTCGTGACATTGGGAATTACACTTCAATTTAATGTAAATTGGAAACAATAATTTTGTTCAGTTAAGAACTTCTGATCAATTATAAATAAAACTTATACAGATTTATTAAATGGATATAATAACTTCAAAACTATTTATTTCTACACTTAAACAGCTCTATTTCCAAACATGTGAAAATCAAACAATTCATTAGAAAAATTGGGACTGAGATTAGGAAAAAAAGGTACTATTCAACAGGTTTTGTATAAATAGTAATTATCAATGTGTGTAACTATTTCAGACTTGAAAAGGAGGAAATCAGCTTAAAAGAATTAAAATAACACCGCTGTAACCTGAAAATTGATATATGTGCATTTATAATCTTGAAAAATACAGAAAAATAAAGAAGACAATAAATATTTAGGTAATTAGTAATACTAACTCTGAGATCGCCAGTTCCTGGGAAGTACTCTCCATACTTATGGAATGACACGGTCATCACTCGGTCAGTCGTGTAGAACGCCTCCTCAACACCGTCGCCATGGTGAATGTCGATATCAATGTACAACACACGCTGGTGGTATCTACAACATGTTTGGATAGAGTAATGCATGGACTGACACATTGATATTATTTTTATCACCAAATCCAACAAGAAAAGGAAATTTTCACATTCAAGGCAAACAACTAAATATTATCCATGTTATTGGAAAAGTGGGCTTAATGCATATGCCTAAAGTATCATCCCAGATTAGCCTATGCAGTCTGCACAAATTAATCAGGGATCATTTTGGCCTACACTGCTTTTTGTATAGGAAAAGAACATTTCTTTAAAAGCGGAATGTTTCTTCCCTGATTAGCAAGTGCAAATTGCCCTGTTTCTTCCCTGATTAGCAAGTGCAAATTGCCCTGTTTCTTCCCTGATTAGCAAGTGCAAATTGCCCTGTTTCTTCCCTGATTAGCAAGTGCAAATTGCCCTGTTTCTTCCCTGATTAGCAAGTGCAAATTGCCCTGTTTCTTCCCTGATTAGCAAGTGCAAATTGCCCTGTTTCTTCCCTGATTAGCAAGTGCAAATTGCCCTATTTCTTCCCTGATTAGCAAGTGCAAATTGCCCAGGCTTATCTGGGATGGCACTTTAAGCACAAGCATTAAGCCCTATTTTGCCAGAGGGCAGCTTATATGGGTCCATATTAGCAATTGCACAATCACAATATGACTACAATAAAAATGGATTTAGACACGATTTTTCTCAGATTACTGCATATTTTATCCATATTTCTTATTTCCTTAATACAATTATAACATACCTGACTTTAAATCATTTGCTACAGCAATATTATAATTAAGTAACATTTTTTGGGTCTTTTATGAATTTAAAGAATTGGTTAATGAAGCTGTTTCAGTTATAAACCAAATTGAAACTTTAGCTGCATCAGCAAGACAGAATCCTTATATCCGTTATTAACCCTTTCAGTGCGGGAACCGTGGCGTCTCACTAGGATCCAAACTGTTTGCTATTCTGATAATATTCTTTGAAAAAAAAATCGAAGAAAATGCTAATTTTAGAAATTAAGCAGACAACATTTTAGCAGACGACAAATTTCCCAGCATGCAAAGGGTTAATGGCAATAAAATCAATATCCCATCTATGTGTAGAACCAAACTTGTGTCAGCAGAAAATAAACAGGAACAGCAGATTGTACCAATCAGATGTTTTCGTGCACTGTAACATTTATAGACAATAGACATATAAGATTATTTTTTTTAAAGGTGGCAATTAAATTTTCAAATTGTTCAATGTAATTGTTTTTGCTGCTTAATTACCAGGAACAGAAGTACTGAAACTAGCTGTGTGTGTGTGATGCAATATTTAAAGAAACATTTTTAACTAGCCTGTTAATAGGCCCTTGTTATTAAAACTAAAGACAGTTTAAACAAAATGGTTTTGAAAACAAAATATTTTCTCTTACTTGAGCAGTTCTAGGATGGCGAGGACGATGTCGTTGACGTAGCAGAACCCCGAGGCCTCTGACTTCTTGGCATGATGAAGACCGCCCGCCCAGTTCACAGCAATGTCTGCAGCCTGCTTGTTCAACTTCACTGCTCCAGCTGTGCAGTACAAACATATGAACATGTGCAGTACAAACATATGAACATGTGCAGTACAAACATATGAACATGTGCAGTACAAACATATGAACATGTGCAGTACAAACATAGGAACATGTGCAGTACAAACATATGAACATGTGCAGTACAAACATAGGAACATGTGCAGTACAAACATATGAACATGTGCAGTACAAACATATGAACATGTGCAGTACAAACATAGGAACATGTGCAGTACAAACATAGGAACATGTGCAGTACAAACATAGAAACATGTGCAGTACAAACATAGAAACATGTGCAGTACAAACATATGAACATGTGCAGTACAAACATAGGAACATGTGCAGTACAAACATAGGAACATGTGCAGTACAAACATAGGAACATGTGCAGTACAAACATAGGAACATGTGCAGTACAAACATAGAAACATGTGCAGTACAAACATATGAACATGTGCAGTACAAACATAGGAACATGTGCAGTACAAACATATGAACATGTGCAGTACAAACATATGAACATGTGCAGTACAACATAGGAACATGTGCAGTACAAACATATGAACATGTGCAGTACAAACATAGGAACATGTGCAGTACAACATAGAAACATGTGCAGTACAAACATATGAACATGTGCAGTACAAACATAGGAACATGTGCAGTACAAACATATGAACATGTGCAGTACAAACATATGAACATGTGCAGTACAAACATATGAACATGTGCAGTACAAACATAGGAACATGTGCAGTACAACATAGGAACATGTGCAGTACAAACATAGGAACATGTGCAGTACAAACATAGGAACATGTGCAGTACAAACATAGGAACATGTGCAGTACAAACATAGGAACATGTGCAATATGAGCCATTGGGTACAAATAAACACATTTGGCTCAAAAATTACCATTTTGCAACAACTTTTCAGAGCTCCAGATAAGGTTTTGTGAAATTCTTAAATTACTACCAGATTTTCAAAAAGAATTCTTAACTCTGAAATTTTATTCTTTACGTTACTACTAAGTTTTGGAAAACAATTCTTATTTTTTCTGAATGACCTAAAAATAAATAATAATGATTATTTTCATGCAAAAAAAATCAAAATAAACATACTAGCAACTTTATTTATACGAGTTCAACAGTGTCTTTTCAGTATTATACAATTTTATTTTTCCAATACCTTCATATGCCCAAACTGTGTTTAGATTGCATGCCTTAGATGAATTTTTACATATTTCACATTTAAAACGGGTCTCCCCTTCAATCTTTTCAACGATTAGCCACGGGACTTGTCCCTTCCACTCGTTCAATGTTTTCTTGTGTGTTTAAGTTTGGACCCGTCGTGTCGCGTTTTTGTTTAGCTTTTCCGACTGTGTCGGCAACTGAACATACAACATCGTATAAGATATTTTCTATAATGTCTTTCTAAACATTTAACTTCGGCTCACTTTGCGTACAATATGTTAAAAGCGTGTTTTGGACGCTTTGCAGTTTTTTAGGACGCTTTCTGGGCGCCGCCATTGTTTTTTGACAGATAGACTGTATACGCCGCTTTTATTGGAAAAAATGCGCTTTGTTAAACAAACCCGATAACCATTCTATATAAGCACCGCAAAGATCTTTAATACGCGAAAAGAACTCAATAAAAATCGATACGAACCGATGTAAAAATAATATTCGTAACTTGATTTTGTAATTCTTAATGGTACGACAGGATTTTAAAATAAATACGTAACGGACTTGAAAATAATTCGTAATTACGAAAATACGACCCTTATCTGGAGCTCTGACTTTTTGTTGTACAAAACCCCATAAAACAGTTAAAATGTGAAGAATTTATGTGTTCTGCGGTGAATTTGGCTAATGAAAATTTTTTGCCAGCAAGAGCCCTGTACAAATGAAAATGTGCAGCACAAACATATGAACATGTGCAATACAAAAAGATAAACATGATCTCAACAAACATATGAACATGACTTAAGCAGTACAAACATACATGTATGAACATGATCTGTACATACATATGTGTCTTGTTCTGAGAAATCTGGGCTTAATTCATGTGCGTAAAGTGTCGTCCCAGATTAGCCTGTGCCGTCCGCACAGGCTAATCAGGGACGACACTTTCCGCTTTAATGGTATTTTTAGTTTCAAGGAAGTCCCTCCTTACCCAAAATCCAAGTTTAGGCGGAAAGTGTCGTCCCTGATTAGCCTGTGCGGACTGCACAGGCTAATCTGGGACGACACTTTACGCACATGAATTAAGCCCAGTTTTCTCAGAACAAGACACATATAATAAACCTCCCATATTCCCAGCTCAAGGCTCATTTAAGAACTGAATAATCAAACTCTATTACAAATAGTTGTATTATATTTGCCTGCAAATTGAAGCCATGAAAGTATCATGTAATAGTTTTATTGATTGCTATATATCAATACTGATTAGAGCAGATAGTTAAAGAAACCCTGTACGTACCTACAGATCCCCCAGTGGACAGCTGACAGAACTCATACATGCCATCAAACACTGGACAGTCCTCACCCACATTGACTGCAAACAAACAAACATACTTATGATATAGAGAGGATATACGGGCCTTGCTCTGTGAAAAGGGGGGTTTTACCCTTTCAGTGCGGGAACCGAATTTTGAAGGCCTTTGCAAACAGTTTGGATCCAGATAAGACACCACAAAACGTGGCGTCTCATCAGGATCCAAAACTGTTTGCTATTCTGATAGTATTCTTTGAAAAAAATCGAAGAAAATGCTAATTTTAGAAATTTAGCAGACAACATTTTAGCAGACGACAAATTTCCCAGCATGCAAATGCATTAAGCCCTGTATTCGCAGAGCAAGGCTCACATGATTTTTGCTATACATTACTAAATGTAAGGTACGTTCACAATGACAACAGTATTAATACTGATGACAGTTCTAGCATAATACGAAATACTGAAAATGACCCTTAAATTAATTATAGAATCAAAGAATTACATCTCTGCATCTGTTTGTTGTAGTCAGACATGTTGTCAGGCCGGATGCTGCGAAGGAACTTGATGTAGTCATCACTGTGGAACTTGGTCATCTCATCCTGAGTGGCCTTGTGGGGACGCTGTAAAACAAGGGGAATTACTGTAAAATCATGTTTATTCAGCAGAATGAAATTTATTTTCCTTTTGCTTAAAGAGTTTTATGTAAATAGGGTATAAGGGGGAATACACAGTGATCATGATAATTTTTTAATGCAGTAAGTTTTATATTCCAAAATATTTTGCACAAATAGTTTTCACTTCCAGATTATAGCTTCAATTTGTATACTTATATTAACATAAAAAGTAATACATATATTTTTTTCTCAAAATTGTATTATATAATATTTGAAGTAATTTAAATATAAACATTTCAAGTGTTTTCAATTTGGAAATCATCCTTAAGTCAATTTAACAAAATATTTAAGAAAGAAAATACATTTGGCAATGGTCTATTTTAACTATTTACTTTCCTTTTTATTTAAAATCATATTCTTTAACAGGGACAAATATGCTAATTGAATGTTTAAAACATTCTTTGCTCTACCTGTTTTGATTCCTTTTTAACTTAAGCCAATTTATTACAACAGGAAATTAACACTTTACAGTTCCCTGTCTATATGAAAATATGTTTTGGTGCCTTGGTATGTTAGGGATGTAAAACACAAGGAAAATAATGTTCTTGACTACTGACAAACATTTAAAACAACACATTTAGATACAGATTATCCAGAAAGTACCAATCATACATTGTTCATGCCACCAATGTTTTTTTTCAAAGAGACATTCGTCTTAAATTGATTTCAGACAGACAATACATACAAAAAAAAACCTTCATGTACTAATTCTACATTTTTGGCGCTTCCACAAGATATACATTAAAAATTTAAGGCCAAATTGTAACAAAATGGCAATTTTCAAAAACTTTATATCGCTTAAAGTAAAAAAAATCTTTTTTTAGAAAATCAATATGAAATATAACTTCAAAATCTTCAGGATAAATTTTCTGTAAAAACAACTGTTCAGATACCGAATTTCAACTATACAACTCACATATATCTCCATTTTCCTGTAGAGCCCATAGTTGAGGATGAGGTTGTGAGTCATCCTGATACGGTGAGGCTTCATCGGGTGACCCTGGCCATAGTAGTAGTTGCCTATGTCACCTGAAAGCATGAACACAATTGGTGAGAATTATTTGAGCCTCACTCTGTAACGGGGTAAAGGGTTGTGCACTTTCTGCTTTTATTGCATTTTTCAATTTAGGGAAGACTGTTCATCACAAAAATCAATTTTACGCGAAAAGTATCATCCCTGATTAGCCCTTAGCATGCTGGGAAATTTGTCGTCTGCGAAAATGTCATCTGCTTAATTTCTAAAATTAGCATTTTCTTCGATTTTTTTCAAAGAATATTATCAGAATAGCAAACAGTTTGGATCCTGAAGAGACGCCACGTTCTGTGGCGTCTCATCTGGATCCAAACTGTTTGCAAAGGCCTTCAAAATTCGGTTCCCGCATTGAAAGGGTTAGTCTGTGTGGACTGCAAAGTCAACTGCTTATAGTTACAAAAGTATTGATTGGATGAAAGGCAAAGATTTATACCAGCAGCGCTTCCGTTAGTGGACGTCTGGCATAAATTACGCCCGAAAACGGCAGTCGTACGTCCATTATACAAATGGTGGAAGTCCCTTGGACGTCCTATAATCCGCATGTATGCTATTCTCTTATACACAACACGTACACATGTCAACAGTAAATCGGGTTATTCAGACTGTTAACTCCACCTGAGAGCTACTGTTATCAATGAATTTCTCAGCAAGTGGCCAATATTGATTTTTCCAGCTGTCAATTTTTCCAGCTGTCAATCAAATTCTTCTTGGTAAGCGTATCAGCCAATCAGCGCTCAGGCAGCCGAATACACGCCGACCCCATGTGATACACGATTGTATATAATAATATTAGCAACCTCTGCGCTATGAAGTTTTTATTCAGCAATCAAATATTTAAGTCCACGCTTTCCCCGAGGAAGAATGGCGTGATGTAGTACATGAAGTCTAATTTTTGCATGATTTTCATCTGTACACGCAATACAAGAGCAATGTTTATTTGTTGGTAGAATTTTCTTAACTTTCCGCAGTAAAATCTGGAAATGATTTCGGATAATACGTTTATTTATACACTTTGTTATATGAACGGCCATAACACATAATACAATAAGTAGTTAAATAACGTGTTTTCAGATTGCCAAATTATGCATACATATTGGTCTAAATGCATGAATGACCTGACAAGTTAAATCGCAATTCAGAATGGAGTGTACTCGGTAAAATTTAAAGAAAGACACGTTTTTTTATTCCGAAATTTGCTTTCACATATGCAAACTATTCTTGACTTCAAACATTTATTTGACTCGTAAAGTGTTTAAACAAATTTTAGTTGAATTCATGAGCATCTGTTAATATTTGTTGAAATCTTAAATGGGAATAATTACAGTTGTAATCCGAATCCCATTCCCGTAAGTCGATGTTACACGTTTTTAATCCGAAACACACTTCCGAATGTAAATGTTACCGCAACGTTAAAATATTCTTGCTTCAAATTAGCAGTGCAGAGTTATTTTGTGTCGAATCTGTTTCTCAATTAAAAAGAGCGTGACAATTATGCAGCATGCACAACGTCGCATCATGTGTATTGTGCGTGTATTGAGCGTTTTAAAAAGCACACAACACGTCAGGGGATTGACGCATGTTCAGAGGCAATATTTCATCAAATCTATAGTCACTTAAAATTTATTTGATACTATAGAAAACTGGCAAGGTTTGTGTTAAAGAAATAATTGAGAGCTTTTATCGTAAATATTTACCAGAAAGTGATTTATAAAAACGGAATAAACGGGATTAATGGGTAATAAATAGAAACTTGAAAAGTAGCAAGTATACAGTAATAGAGTCGGGTTGAAACGGATGCATTGCGGAATTGTTCGAGTCTGGATTTTACTATCTGTGCGGGAAAGTTTTAAAACAATTAAACAATATAAAAAAATGTATATATTTTTCAATGACTGGGGGATTTTCTTGAAGATTCATAGCGCACCAAATGACGTCTTTTGACGCTGTTTTTCTTTGAGTTATAATGCATCACAGAACGTGAATTGACACGTTAATTTTTTTAAAAATCAACGTTGGGAGGGGACACCCCTCCCGAACCACCCCTATCAGCCCTGGGGCGCCTGACAAAAATCCTGTGGAAAGCACTGGG
>NC_068365.1:5505062-5507562 GCF_020536995.1 Dreissena polymorpha | reverse complement strand
ATTCGGACCGAGTATTTAAAAGCCACCCTAAATTGACCGTAAATGAAATGTACTGCACAAACTCATATTGTTAAACAATCCTTAATATATTCCATTATGAGCATTCGTCTTAAAGGAAAACTAACGAGTTCCCGACAATTAAATTTATAGTTTATAGATAAAATGATAAGACATTTTAGCATAAAATTAAAATAAATATAATTTATTAATCCAGTACACTGTTTACATCAAAAATGATTTCACAAATAGATTACACTTTGAATTCATTTGAATGTCAGTTAGGAATATAATATTATATATACGAATATTGATTTCGGAAAACAATTTCAAACTGGAAAAATGATTAGGAAAACTAAGTATTGGAACTTTTTTTTACTCTCATATAAGGTCACATAAAATGTAATCATCAATTGCTAACAACACCCAAAATCTGTTCGACAGGTATTCGATATGCAATCTGCCTGTTGACCTACTGGAGACCGTACGTGTTCTCGCTCCTGGAAATCTATGAACTTTTGACAGTAACCTACAGGGTCAACTCTCAGTTTCTGCATTATACACAACTCGTTAAAAGTTTGGAAAAATATAAAGTTAAACCATTTCGTTCGCGTTGACTCAACTGTATTAAAATCGTAATATTCGATGAAATGTATTAAAATCGATTAAGAAGAAATCCAGAAACATGGAAAAATTATTATTGCCGTACTCTATCTGGTCGATGTAAACATTTGAATTAGATTGTGTTTTGGCTCACAGTTACTTTGAAAAACTTCCCTGTTTAAACATAGCAGAGGCCCCGCTTTCGACGCTGTGTTTTATTCTTAGTTCTAGTTGATGTATCAGGCTGTTCAAACTTATGTGACAGAGACTTTGAAGATCTTTTTTTTAATTCAATATAACACACACAATGTATACATGTATGCGATTATAAAACAAAGTGATACCACGTAGCAGCAATAATGTTCAAAAACATGTTATACAAGATATGCTTATATATATATTTTGACCTTGTGGTTTTCTTTTATTAAAAAAAAGTAAATATGTATTTTTTTCTTTGGTTGTTTGTGATCGGTGTTTATAAAAAAGAAAAAACAACAGAATAGTTATGAATAAGGATGAGATTGTGTACTGGCTCACAGTTACTTTGAAAAACGTCCCTGTTTAAACATAGCAGAGGCCCCGCTTTCGACGCTGTGTTTTATTCATAGTTCTACAAATCTTAAAGTGGTTTAAAGTGGTTGATGTATCAGGCTGCTCAAACTTATGCGACAGAGACTTTGAAGTTCTTTTTTTTTAAATTCAATATAACACATACAATTTATACATGTATACGATTATAAAACAAAGTTACACCACGTAGCAGCAATAATGTTCAAAAACATGTTATACAAGATATGCTAATATATATTTTTTGAACTTATGGTTTTCTTTTGATTAAAAAAAAGGTGAATATGTATTTTTTTTCTTTGGTTGTTTGTGATCGGTGTTTAAAAAAAGAAAAGAAAAAACAACAAAATAGTTATGAATAAGGATGAGTTGCATAAAGTGGGTAGACGCATACTGGACTTGTTTATTAAAGTTTTATGTGTTTCCATTTTTGTTCAAATATATGAAGTGTATCAGTGTTTATGGCAATTTCTTTTTTAATTTGAATTTTCACTTTTAAATAATTGATAAAACAGTTCATTGAGGGGGGTTGTTTTCTGTTTTTCAAGCTGAATATAAAATTTGCATTAATGTAATTATGTTATTCACAGCATTATTTACATCTTGTATTTTGAAGGTATTTACTCCCAAAATGATGTCTAAGAGAGATAGTTTAACATTTAATTGTTGTTTCTCTACAAAGGGTTGTCAATTGATTCCATAAAAAATGAATGTGTTTGAAGTTCTTGTTGATTATTTCAAAACTATAAAAACTGTATATAAGCTTTACAAGCATATCATCAGAAACACTTAAATGCATTTGAAATATAAAATCATTGAACATTTTGGATGCCTGTTATGTACAATTGCAAATAGAGCATTGTGAGAACATTTTAAGCAACATCGTTGGAACATTAATATCAATGCATATATCGTTATCTCCGTCAGTCAAAAGAAGTGAATTAAACAGACGTGTAAGCATTTAAAGTGTACTTATACATAACGACAAATTTTGCTGAAGTTAACTTGTTTAGGACTGTACAATTATCAGTTTTTTAGTGAAAGGTACATGTTCATTTTTTTCAATTATCTTTTTCTTCTTAGCATGTTTAATAATTATATTCAGTGCCTAATGAAGCCAAATGGACGGTATGATAATAAAGCTTTAGAAGAATAGTATACAGTGTTCTACAAGAGTTTAATCAAAATAATATCGATTTATCATCGTAAGACCTAATTGGCCACTGACGCTAAAAACCATGAACTTTCAGGAAATAAGCCGACAGTAATCTTCTATTAATATTTTTATTATTTTAAATGCATAAAAACATTTAAAATTAATTAATTAATTTAA